>NW_009927111.1:9575-31426 GCF_000696875.1 Nestor notabilis | reverse complement strand
AATGCCACCAGCACAGTGGGATCTGGAATGGTTTTGATATCTCAGGTCACTGTTTTCTCCTCTCGTACTGTGCTCTGATGATTATGGAGGAAGTGGCTGTGCTGGAAGGCTTGTCCATAGACCAGAACTCTAGGCTGCGTGTTGTGATCAATGCCCTGTTTGTTTCCTTGTGTTTTCTCACCATGATCTGGGTGTTCATGTTTCTTTCTACTGCCCTGTATTTCCATGACTTCAGTCAAAAGCTTATCGGTGCGCTCATAGGTTTGTCAGCTTGGTATGGGACATACAGATCCTGGTACTTGAAACCCTTTTCTCCTGGACTACCTCTTCCAAATATACCTTTGAGTTCAAAGAAATACAGTTATAGCAGATAAAGTAAGTTTTTAAATGTTGGGATTTTGCTTTCGGTACTGGAGTAGTTGAATGTAGAATGGTTACTGTATTTCCACTGTAAGAAACAAGGTGATGGGTTGGAGGAAACCAGATCTGTACTAGCTGACGGCAGGCAGGTGGTAATGAGTTTCTTCCTTGGGAGAAAAAAAACTGGTATTGGAAGACATCTGCTCTTTTTTAGGAGTTGCTGACTGGCATTCTCATCAAAGAAATCAGAATTTGGATCTGTTTCTCTTACAGATAAATGGAGGAGCAGATCCAAGGCTGGCAGAGGTCTAAGTGTTACGAAAATATCAATAGTCGTCAAAGCAGTGTATAGTTCCATTGTGAAAATAGAGCATCTCATGTTATCAAGTGTTAAATACACTAACTTGCCACAAATGCCTCTTAGCTGCCTGCACCTTCTGCAACAAAGAGAGTAAATCTGACCTGTAATGTCTTCAGCAGACTGTGGCTTTAAATTCATGCCTGCCTTTGAAAAGGAAACTCTTGGAAAACAAGCCTTAACTTTCTCCTTAGGTGTAGTATCTGTAATAATACTTTGTCACTTTATTCATGACACAAAAAAACCCCAGACTCCTTCCCACTTTGCTAAAAGGTCTGATATGAGAATTGGGGTTTTAATTTTTTAATCTTACGAGTTGCACACTTTGCAACAACGAATATTTTGTGGTATGTTTCTTCTAGCAGAACAATGAAATGCTGGTGTTACAAGTTAGCTTAACTTGCTGAGCTTGGTCTGCTTGGTAATGAATGAAACACATTGTTTATCCGAAGGGCTGCAAAGCAGTCTGCTTGAAGCAATATTTATTCTTGCTTACCCAGCATACCAACAAGCTGCTTAATTTAATTGCACGTAAAGCTGTGGCCACTTTTGATGTGGCTGGAAACCCACTACTGAATAAAACACTACAGTTATACAGTGAATAGATATGAGGTGGGATGGGTTTACTCATATCAATCAGACATTTAGCATGGTTTTTATCTCGAAAAGCTATTTATTGTCTCATAAAGGCTTATTCATTAGTGTGCAAAAGTTGTTTTGACAGTTGTAGTGATGAGCAAGATGGCCAAAAAGGGCTCTGGGCAAGGTAGTGTTTGCTGATCTGAGGGCAGGCTTGACCTGTCTGGAGCATCTGACTCCAAGGTGATAATTTTGCTGAATATAGGGTATGATGCACTGTAGTCTAATCTTGGTATGTTTCCTTTTGCCACCTCAAAAGCTCTCTTCCAGCAAGAGAGCAACAGCGTTTGCAAGAAATACAGCAGTGTTAATTCCACACTTGTGGTCTGCCTCTGAGGAGAGCCAAATTCACCTGAATTGCCACTGAATTCAATGGCAAGCAGGAGTAGTTGTGCATCCTTAGAAAGTACAAATCACCTCTCACAAAGAAGCTGTTTCAGGAGGGTACGTATTTTCTGTCAAGCTCTTTTGTTTTTGCGTTAAGTTGCCTTTTAAGCTGACTCTGGAAAAATTGCACTGATTAACTCATATTGGGTTAAATTAAATTTGTTTAAACAATGCAAATTCATTTGCAGATATTCTTTTGATGTGATGTAAGCCTGCTCCCAATAGAGTTAAGCTAGACCGCAAGCCACTTTCACCATGAAAAAGGATTATATTCCCAGAAGGTTTTCTGATTTAAGTTTCTATTTTAGGTTATCTTTACGTAATTTTGCTATATAGACAAGGCCTTGGAACAGGAAATGTTATTTATTTAAACCAACTGATGTGCTGAAATTGTGTTCAGTTTCACAGATGTGCAATCACTGTATGGATATTTCTGTCCACTTCTAACAGTGTCATACAAACTTTTTATTATGGAAATAATGGAGGAGATGGTTAGTCTCAAAATTTTTACTTAAATAATGAAATAAAAATCAGTGTTTGTGTCTGAGTATCTGTTTCTGATGTCTGTAAAGGTACTGCTGCTGCTCTTCGCTTCCCTGAATGATCCAGCTTTTCTGGTATTTTTGCACCTATGGGGATGCATGATCACACTGACACTGATAATTCTGCAGTATTTGAATGGGTTAACATAGCACAGGTCCTCAGAACTACAGGGTAGAAGAAGAAACAAAAGAAAGCTGTGCCTGACAAAACCAAATGTCCCAATGTGTGCCTGTTGCACCAGGCAGTTCATTTTGTAGCCATGGACAGTTGCTTATTGTAGCAGAGTGAAAGCCTAATCCATTGAAACGTATTGGGAAATTCCCGTGGGCTGTCATACTGGTTATGAGTTTGGAAATCTTGGTGTATGTGTCTTTCTCAGTACGCAGAGACCATGAGCCAACTGTTGGCTCAGGAGGTTCCCTCGTGCTCCAGACCTTCTCTTTGTGCTTTTTGACTCTTTTAGAGTAAGTCTCTGCTTCTACTTCAGCTAGAAACTAATGGTTGCAGGTTTTCTGTTCCCATATTTGCCATCACCTTTACCTGACTTCCTTCCCTCTCCCAAATACACTTTTATCATTAAAATAAAAATGTGACCTCTCTACGACAGATTTGCAGCCAAAGACATGCAGTGCTGGGAGCAGTTGGATTTGATGTCCTGTGCCAAAGGCACAAATCAGCTGTCAACAGGTATTATTAATTTGTTTAAAGTTCTTTAAAAAAGTATAACTGATGTGGCAGAGGATGTCTTAGACATTTTCCTGTGCTGGGGCCAGCAAGGAAGGAGGAGTCTCAGCTAGAACATGGTGGGAAGATGAACTGGATTGGGATTCATTTCGCTCTTCACTTACCTGGTTCCCTTTCAAACGTTTGCATCACTGGAGGCAAGATCAGGCAAACAGGAAAGTTTAGATCTTTCGTAAGAGCCCTCTGAATGGTTCAGACTTTAAATATACCTGAACCTGGGGTTTGATTCTTCCTCAGCATCTCTGTTGAAAGCAAACTTGTTCCATGAATGCTTCACTAGTGCTAAATGGTATTCTTGGTTTGCCAGTTTGTTTGTGTGTACTGAAGCTTGGGTTGTGGAGTTGGCTGCAAAGAAAAGAATCCTGTTTTCTGTGTTGATGCATGGCAATTCGTGTGAGAAACACCCGCTGATGCCCTGTGGTGCACATTAACAGAAAAAAACCTGTGGGGGTTGCTGTGATATATTAAATGTTTTGGAAATTCAGCCTTTACTTGTGAACACAAGCCTACAGTCACTTTTTTTTGGAAAAATTTCTGTGGTTTTCCCCACTGTAGCTTAAAGTAGATCCCTGCAGCTTCTCTGCAATCAGCCTTTTCCAGCTCTTTGCCTTTGATCAGCCTCTGTTTATCCCTGTTCACTTAAAAACCTGTTTCCTGGGATTATTTCTTTTCAGAGCTTCATCACGCCTCCTGGAACACAGATTAGTAATAAATGCTCTTTACCTCTGCTGGATGTGTTGCTTTATATGTAATTTTTTCTTTCCTTCTTGTAAGCATTTTGCAAAATCTTAAGATGAAAGTAGTTAATTCTAGCAAAAAAGGCTGTCGTGACTCTGAACTCGTAATGAGCTTGTTCAGAGGAGCTGGTCTTTCACTATAATGGTGTTTACCTGGAAGAAAGCAGTGCAGTCCCTGAGATTTCAGGCAATTATGTCCTAATACTTAGTCTGAAAGCTTATTTATTTTTAAGCTACCCTCTTTATTTTTAAACTACCCTCTGTCCATCACAAAACACAGGCAATGCTGTGTGCCTTGTAAGAAGCTGAAGAACTTCTCTGTAAAGCTTTGGAACTATAATACGGCACAGAAAACAAGCAGTAGGCGAAGAGCTTTCCCAGCCTTCCAGGAGAGTTGAGTATCAAGGGAAAGCAGTACTCAGAAAAATGCCCTTTCTCAATAGTGCTTTTCCTTACCAGGTATCCTGCAGAAGGAGATCTGCAGTTCTCCTTTGTATCTCCCCACTGGTGTAAGTAGAGTGGAACAAAAGTGTGTATCTTTTATCTTGCATCTCTGAAGCCTTTTTCCACATCCAGACTGAGTTCATTTTGCAGTTTTAGGTCATGTGTATTCCCTCAGTCACATAGTGCATTTAATCTATGGGAAGCATGCTTGATGTCAGAGCAATAAATAGGCTCAATATCCTCGATGTAAATGTCAGCTCTCTTCTGAAATCTCTTCCCTGAATCCTGCTCTGCCTCTTTTCTTCCCTGTCTCATGGGACTGGGGAGCAGAGCGGTGCCCAGAGGTTGGTTACACGCAGTGTGACTGTATCAGTGACAGGCTTAACGTCGTGACTCACCGCTGGAGAAAATTGAGCTAAATAGGTTGTGGCTCAAAATAGTTGTGATGGAGAAAGCCATGCAACATGAATTGAAAATAAAGATGATATTAAGCTCACAAAGCCTGTTAGCCTTATATCCAAAGGCATGAATTGTTGGCCCCAAACCTGGCAGGCTTGTGCCAGCTGGGAATGGCAGTCAGGGTCTGCCCTCTGGGTTTTGCTGGTGATGGAATTGAGCACGAGTTTAATATGTGGTTGGTATAGTTTTATTCTAGACTGCAGCTCTTCCCAGCACTGTGCACTGTTTTGCTCTAGCTTTGGCATAGCCTGACCTGACTTTGGGTTTTTAGAAGAATGAAAGTGATAGAGGTTTGAGGTTTTTTAAGAATATTTTGTTGTTGATCATCATGATTTAAAAGTTAAGAGAAAAAATTATGCCACGATGTTTTCTGTTTTAATTTGATTTCAGGATTGAGGAGGTTGTTTGGGCTTCTTTGCCACAAGCAAAGAATCCTCCCTATTGCTGCCTTGTAGTGGTTGGCTCTGAGGGCATGGAATGGAAGGAGATTGCTTTTGGTAAGCAAAAATAGACTGCGTGTTCCAGGAGGCTTGCAGTGGAGTGGCATGACATTGTGATGTAAATAGCGTGTGCAAAACTGTGCTTCACTATGCAGAATACCTAGTTCTGTGTCAAGAAATGCCTGCAGCGTTGTAAAACACTCTCAGACCTGGTTACACTGTGTTCTGATCATAAAGTAGCTTTATTTGGATAACTCTTCTGGAGCTAAAAAGGATTTAGGTCGCGGGAGAGATGAGGTGCTGGTAGGAAAGAGCTGAGACAGGATGCAGTGGAAGTAGGGGGATGGATGGTGTTATTTTTAAAGAAACACTTTCCAAGCTGTCATTGATCTGTGCTATTAATTAAGAGCTTTTTAACAAGGCTGCATCTCCTTCATTTCTTAGCAGGTCTCTCTAAGAGGGTGGGAATAGGAGGTGCCGTGTTCACTGATGCAGAGCTTCACAACCGGTAGGTTCCTGACAACAGAAATGTGTCTGGAAGTGCTCACACATCCCTGGCTGCCTGCAGCAGGAGAGCAGAGGAGAGAAGAAAGGGGAGCTCAGGGGAGCCCAGGAGAGAGGAAAGGGGTAGGACAGTAGAGAGGGGCAAAGGGAAAAAGAGCTGAAAGTAGGTCATTGTGCAGAGGAGAATGACAAGAAGGAAGGAAAATCTCCTGCAAGATCCCAAGGGGTGGGTGGAGGTTGACGCTTTGCTCATTGATGCTCTTCAGCACCAGAATTGCAAGGAAATAGAAATGATTTGCTTTGGCAACAGCAGCTGCATCTGCAGGTAGAGCCTTGGCCTGTAGCACAGGTTACTGCAGTGTGCAGCCTCTGCAGCTGCGGTGATAGACATCTCTGTTCTGACACACGCAATTGTTCATCTACATTATTTATGGCATATGTGGTGTCCTTCCTTTCACTGTGAGGCATTTAGAGCAGACTGTTTCCTCTCTGTTTAATCCCTCAGAGGAAAGTGTGTAAAATGGAGAGAGAAACACAATGATAGTAAATATGTCATTTGGGCACATTTGGAAACCAGCATGAGTAGAAGAAACAGGAAATATTTGTCATGATATTTGTTTGTCATGAGTGTGCTTTATCTGAGAACATAAGTTCAGTGTTTTCACTACTGCTTAGATACAGTATTAAAAACATCTTGGTCTGAAACCTCTGCAGTGTGATCACTGAGGCCGTGTTTAGGAAATCCTTCATGGGGGTTGTGTTCTTTGCTTACTTATTTTTTAATCCAATATTATCATCTTTTACATTATCTCTGGCCATCTCAAAGTACTATTATCATATTATCCCATATTATTGTAATCCCATATATCTCTCAGAAACCTGAGAGATATAGTTGCTGTTATTTCCTGCATTGTGGATCCGGTCTAAATGGGTTTAGCTTTAATCTTAATAATGGCAGTGAATGCCACAAAACACAACCCAGTGTTAAGTATTTTCACAAGCCTGAACGTTTTCTGTTTGCTGTTCTCTCATGGGGAAGTCCTTCATTTATTTTCACAGCGGAAAGTTTCTTCTTGCTTGAAGCAGCAGCTCTTACACCATTCCTCTTTCCTCCTGGCCAGGTTACCGAATTGCGGTTGTGTGGTAAGGATGATTTTTTGTGCATTTTTTGGCAGCCCTTGATCTCAACTTATTTGCAATTTGTGGCAGGCTCTGTGGTGTGTTCCCTGTCCTCTGGCAAGCTTGGGTTTGAAATCCGTTATTCTTCGTGGAGCGGTCTTCTCCATCCCTCAACAACAAAGGAGAAAGCTGCCAGCAGCTGCAAGGCTGACATGTACATGTTCAATTTCCATAATTGAGTCTTTTGAGCTAAATCTGTAGGAGTAAAAAGGTTTTGGAAGCTGTAGTTCTACAAATCTGACCATTGGGAGCTTATTAAACATGAGGCTTGGGAGAGAGGAGGGAGTGACAGCTCCTTGTGAGGTCACTCAATGTTGTGAAGCTCCATCTTAGAGGTGCTGAGAAGGGCTTGGACTTGACAAGTATCCCCTGGTTTTGTTCCCTTTGGTAATTGCAAGTTCCACATTTCAGCACAGATACAGATCTTAAGGCCCTGAGGTGCCTAAAAGCCTCTAAAACACAGAGATTTGGAAGGATGTAAATCTGCTTGGGTAAATAAGGACGTATAGGGAAAGCATAAGCAGGGTCAGACCAGGTTCCCAGAAGTATTTGGTGCAAGATACAGCACAAGCCATTCCATCTGTTGTTCAGTGTTGCTACAGAATTGCTCAGCAGTGAATTGTAAGGTGTCCCAGAGCAGACATTTGCTCCAAATAGTGTCTCTGAGGTGCCTCACCTTCCAGCCTTACCCTGGGTGCTGCTGTTACCCCACTCCTTGCTGAGAGCAAAATGTAAAGTCCTGGAGTGAGAAAACAGATTTTTTGCCATGTATTTGTGTACATAAAGCACTTTGAGCAGTGAACGTTGGGCCAGTGCCTGGTCTGATGTCCAGGTATGCAGAGGTCTCCCGTTTTAAGTGGAACTAGAGCAGAAGAAGTCTGATTAGACTCAGATCAGCTAGAGCGAAAGCAACTTTTTATGATGACAGCCTGTAATCACCACAGGGCTGCTTATAGCAACTCACTAATCTGGATTGATCGGCGTGGTGATGTTCATCTCCTGTTTGTTTCAGCATGGTCTTGAGCATCAGTCCAGCCTCTGCCTGCCACAGTAATTGTCTTTTATTACTCTCACAGATTGCTTTTCCCTGGAGCAAAGTCCTGGTATTTTTTCATTACCACAGTGGGGAAACAAGGCTCAGAGACAGAGAATGGCATTGCCTCCACTGATTTCTGCTGTTGTTTTTAATTTGTTCCAAACCAAAGGCTTGTTAGTGACTATTCCTAGTTGAGAACCTGTACAAAGCCCATCACTACGGCATCTGTGGCTTCCCAGCAATCCAGAAAGCAACACGTCTGACAGCTCTCTCGTGTTGGTCTGAACTTACATGAGCCTCGTTCCAGCTGCTGCTCTGTTTGGCTTCCTTATAATAGTTGCATTTTAACAGTGTGCTTCAAACCAAACTAACACCTATTTTCTCCAGTGCTCACATTTCCTCTGTGATTTTATATTTATTCTTTGGTTTAAAAAAGCAATGGAGGAGCAAAGTAACCAGCAGCAGTCTGGCTAAGCAGCTTCCTTCTGCCTCATTCTTGGGCTGAAATCCTGGGAACAGAGCAAGTATTTGCTCTTGTTCAATCTGGGTTTCCTGGCCTTGTATCACCATTAATATTGCTTTCCACACCTGGCATGTGCTTTTTATCAGCTTTTGGAAATCACCAGGGAATGTGTGTATAGGACAAGGGACAAAGGTAAAAGGGTGAAATCCTGGTGGAGTTTCATGTCAGTGTATCTTTATAAATTCCAATTTAATTTATAAATTAGTGTTGGCTAATGGACCGGATGAGCTATGGGTCACCATGTGTGTTCTTACGTCTTTCAGCTTCAGTGAAAGGGATGACGTCAAGGAACCCTCTTCAAAAAGAAGCAAAATAACTTATTTCTTCCAAAGTCACTGACACCACGAAGCAAACCTGTAACTGTATTTGGGACAACGTGTGTCTGTAATAGTTCACCCAGCAGCCTCGGCTGCAGGTCCCTGGTCTGTGTGTGCAGGGGGTGGATTTGGGTTCTCACACACCAGTTTTATGTGTAGCCCTGATCACTGCGGGGGTAACATGGATAACACAGCAGCTTTGCAGCTCCACAGGTTGTGGCATCCCAGAAGTATGTCAGACCAGCCTACACAACCGTGACAAGCACAGCATAAACTTGTGCATTCTTGCACCGTCTAATCGCGATGTGCTCACCCCTGTAATTCCTGCTCAGTAGTTCTACGGCTGCCAGGTTGTACCAAGAACCAAAGCTCCTGGGAAATCCTGCTGCTTTCAAATGCATAAAGATGATTTTTGAGTTGGAGGCAAATGCAATTCATATTACTTCAGCTGCACTTGGCGTATGTTCCTGAGCCTACAGATGCAGCTAGGGATCACCGGAGCACTCGGCAAACCAGCCAGAGGAGATCCTAGCAGGCTGAGTGCTTACAGGAATGAGTGCCTTGGAAGAGAAATACATACTGTTTCCATGCAAGTTTTATACCAGTGCACAAAAAGCACAAACCATATAAACATCCCTCTGCCCTTCGGCATACTTTGAGATAGGACGAGAAGGATGTTGAACACATTTAGGAATGTGAAGCCGTTACTCCTCCCATATGGTTTATTGAGGATCTCAGGTTTCAAAGCATGAGTAGCAGTGAGGCCCGTCATTCTTTCCAGCATGCAAAAGGCACAAGAAAGTCATCAATGTGATTCTGTGCAAAGTGTCCCTAAGAAAACACACAGCGAGGAAATGACAGGAAAGAGCCCCCGATGGAAGAGAAAGCCAAAGCGCCTTCAGGAAGGTGCTGAAGAGTTCTGAAAGTGGTGGTACTTTTTTGGAGTCCAGATAGGCTCAGTCGGTGAAAGATGCTTTGGAAATCCATGAAGGAAAACTCAAGAGACAGAGCCAGAAGGCTTAAAACAAAAATCTCCTTTGTGTGCCAAAATTCAGGGTGGAAGTCAAAATGATTTATCTCAGGAAAAAAGTGCGGCAGTTAAAGACAGACATTAAATTCCTTAAAAAAAAGTGCACAAAACCCAGACGTACAAAGTGGGTACATTCTAAGAGTAGCTCAATAAAAAATATTCCTTTTGATGAGAAGAATTAAGAAAATGGATACTTGAAGAACACAAATCCACCTGGACTGTGAACAGCTACTGCCACCTGCTCCCAGGAGCGCCTCCGAGCACAACACGACATCTTCTAGAATAGAGTCCTCACTACCTGTGTGTGTGAAATGTGGCCAGTGAACAATTTGGGAACACAAACATACAGGGCCGAGTTTCCAAGTCCCATTAATTAAATTGGCTTCCCGGGATTCCTGTCTCTCCCACTGGAGCTGGCCGGCGCTGGAGGTTGCGTTGCTTCCCAGTGGGCACGGCTGAGCCCGTGAACCCCTGAGCCTCTGCTGGAGTTGAATACTTAAACCTAAAAAAGGCATTTACAAGTTGACGCATTGCTTTGTTGTTGTTGTCTTATTTCCTTGCAGTATACGTTTCTACTTCTAGACTATGGAATGTTACATTAAACAACATAATTATTCATTACCTTGCTTCAAATTTCATTACAGTTACTGAGGTTTCATCATAATTTGACACAGCACAGAGACACCAAACTAAACACCAAGCAGCCAGCACTAGATGTATTTTTTCTTTAAGTACCAATAAGCAAAATATCCCATTCCTCCTAGAGATCCCATCAGGAAGGAGGCTCCGAAGAAGGAGGGAGGTTTCCGCTTGACCAGCCTGAAGGCATTGGGTACCACTGCAGAGAGGAGTGTGGTGTGTATATCTCCCAAAACTTTCCTGAAGGCGAAGCGCTTCTGTATCCTGTCGAAGAAGGACTGTAGGTTAGGTCTGCTGCCGTCCTCCCAGTACTTCTTAGAGAGTCCCAGAAACTTGAGGCGGTGCAGGGTGGCTCCTAACAAGACATCGGCCAAAGTAAAGACACATCCACAGAGCCAAAGTTCACACTTCTGCCCTGGAGAGAGAAGCAAAGGGTAAGGTAGGTAGGGTAAGACAAAACCCTTGGGTGGGCACCTAAAGGCTTGCTCAGAAGATCCACAAAGGCAGAAGCATTTGCGTTAGTCCTGGTGTGCTTTGTCTCAGCCCTCCGACGTCCCAAGAGATAAGACCTCCATCTATGTGATGGAGGATGTGTGGGTCCAAATACATGGGAATACAAGATGATAATTTGTAGCCCATGTGAAGACATATGGCCCTCCTGCCTCACACAAGTCAAGAGCTGCAGGAGATGGGAAAGGACCCTTGGCTGTCCCTTAAAGGAAGGTGCGGTGCAGTGATCCCTTCTGCTGTGTTAGTGCTCAGGGAGAGCAGCAGTGTTTGTCCTTGGCTGCACTGGGAGCTGTTTCAGGAGTGTCATGTTAACTTGCCCTATTTTAGGGATGTGAGAAATCCTTGAGAATTAAAGCCACTTGCTGGTGCAGGCTGGTTGCTCTCCCTGTGCAGCATCAGGGAGGTCCTGCCCCCTCTGTCCCCTTTCCTGCTCCAGGGACCCTGCTCCAGGACACCAAAACTGGCAGCATGTCTGTGCCGGGAGGCAGGGCTCAGGGCAAATGCTGGGAGTGAAGGAAGACATCAGAGTGTTGACAGCCCCTGATAACGGCTGATCCTGGAAATAACCTCACCAGAGAGGCCTCCAGAAATAAACCAAGCCGTTGTCAGGCTGGAAGAAGCGGGCTCAAGCCAGGATAGTGTTAAGCACTCCCCTGATGCCCTTTCAATACCAAGGAGCAGGGCTGGGATGGAGATGAAGGAAGCTGTAGATAAGGAACAGCACAGAAGGGGCCCAAAACCATCCAGCCTTAGACCCTGGCTTTGCACCAAAGCCTTAATTCTGGGGCTCTTCCACTGTCCTGCGTCTGTTATATCAGGGAAGGAGAGAGGCACCTTTATTGCACCCCTGTGCAAGCACTGGTGCTGCAGGGCTGCCTGTGGGGCCAGGCCAGGGGAATTAGTGGTAATTAGCAGCCCTCATTTGTGTCACTTGGCAGCCTGCCTAATCCTGCTGGAGGCACTGCCCAAATGCACAGATTGCCTCTGCCTAATTAGTCAATAAATGTTTTCAGTGACTAATGAATCGTAGGGGTGCTGCAGCCAGAGCCTCCTGGGTGCTGCAAGGACCCTGAGGATGCTTCAGCTCCCGGGTAAGGGCAGTGGGGTGGGGGTGGCTGCCTCCCTCCCAGGCACTGCTGTGGGTGAAGGAGTAAAGCGTATTGTGAGGTTGGTGACATTAGGGGAGAGCTGTTGATCTGGCCTTATCCCTTGTGACTCTGGGCTTGCAGTCCCTGCAGACCCTGGACCTGGCTGTGGGTACCGCAGCCCCTTACACCCCTTCCCAGCACCAAAGAGGGGCAGAAGCATGAGCAAAGGCAACTCATCCCCCTTTGCATCCACAGCAGCCCCAGCTAGGACCAGCCTGTCCCACCCCAATGGGGTGCCTCTGGCAGGGGGTTGCCCTGTGCCCCTGCAGCACCTCTCACCCTCCTGCTGCCTGCCCTCCCCTGCCTGCATCGCTGTGCACTGGGTGGGAGGAGAGCTACTGCACTGCAGCTCCTGGGATGCTGCCAAAGGGCTGGTGCTTGTGCCTGCTGCTGAGATCCTGACCTGGCCACAGGCATATTAGGGGGAGTTTGGGGGCTCTGAGCAGAGGGCATGCAAAGGACCAAAGACAGTGGAGTGCCTGGGTGCTGGTGGCAGCATCAGCCACTCCTCTGCTCCAGGCACCCGGGGCATCCTCCAAGGGCACCTCATGAGGCTGAATTCTGCTGAGCTACCTCAGCTCTCAGATCAGTTAATGAGGGTGTTTGTTAAATGCAATTAGAGCAACACAAGGTGCTGCTGTGAATGCATCAGAGCTCTCAGCAAATGCCTTGCCGGCCCTGACCTTGGCACCTCCGAGGGCCCTTTGGTGTGTCCCGAAGTGTGACGCACGGCTCCCGCAGCCGAGGGCAGCTCCAGGGGCAGCTCTGGGGCCATTCCCTGATTAACTGCATCTGGGCTCCCCTCCGGACCTGGCTCCGCCACCTGCCAGCAGCAGGGACAGAAGGGTGATGGCATCATCCCGGGGTGACAGCGGGACAAGCGATGCCCAGCTGTGCCCATGCATCCCTGTCTGCCAGGGCGGCTCTCAGCAGGAGCCCAGCAGCACGTATTTGATGTTAGGGACGGCTGCTGTTGCTCTCTCCTACCCGCTGGTGTTTGACGCAGGTCCTGTAAGGCTCCCACCCCTCCAGAGCCCCTCAAATTCCTGTCAGGTTTCCCTTCCCACACTCCACTGGGATGTGCTACAGGACATGATCCAGCCCCGTGCTTCCAGCAGTGTGTGCTCCTCGTGGTGCAGTAGCCTGGGGCCAGCCTGCTCCTTCCCAAACCAGCCAGAGCATCAGCCACTGGCAGCCCCTTGCTGGGGCAGGGGAGACCTGCCACCACCCTGCGATGACTTTGGAGCTCCCACAGAGCAGTGTGAGGACAGGGTCCTGCTGTCCCCTGTGGCAAGGGGTTTGAGGGCTCCCCGGATCAGCAGTGGTTTGCTGGAGAGCCCAGCAAAAGTCCGAGCCCTACCGGTGGTTGCCTCATGGAGAATGTTCATCATGTTCAAAGCCATCAGCTATTCCTGGCATTGCACCTTGCCCTTGTGTGATAAAACACCCCAGAAACACAGCCCAGCACCTACCTTGGTACTCCAGTTTCCTCTTCTCCAGCTCAGCCTCAATCTGGTCTAGCACCATCCCCAGTTCACCAAGGATCTTCTTCAAGTAGTTCACGTTGTCATGCTCCAGGATCTTGGCCTAGGGGGAGAGCAGGGTTAGGAAGGAGGGTGGTGGGATGAGCATGTTTCCCTGCATGTGTGTTGCTTTGACCCACTTACCATGAGCTTCTTCTGCTTGGAGAGGTAGGGCTCTGACAGGTGTGGCTCCTCTTCGTGGTCCAGCTTCATCAGCTCCGTGCTGGCATTAGCTAAATGTCCTGGGAGGAGACAGACAGCAGGGCTGAGGGGTTGTTTGGCAGGGGTGAGGAAGACCTTGTGTCTGGTAGCAAAGAACCTTGTACCACATGCAAAATAGTGTTGTGGCACCAAAAAATAAAAATACCCTGGAGAGCTAAAATGGGCCAAATTCATGGCTTGCTACTGCCATATGGACGGGTAGTGGGGGCATCACACATCCTCCCACCCACTCCCAGCAGGCCAGTGCTGGCTGTGGGATATGGCAGATTCCCTCTCCCTGGCCATGATGAGTCCCAACCCTGCAGGTTTTGGGGTGGGGGGTGGGGAGGGCATCTCTTCATTTCCTCTGCTGGATCACATTAGGGCTGCTAGCACATCTTTGTCTGTTTCTTACTGTGTAAGAACATCTCTGAGCTCCCCCATAACCTGGTTCCTGCGGCTCCATCCCCAGTCGATCCTTTGGGATGTCTGAGCCGGCTGCCCATGTGCAGGTTTGTGTGTGGAGCAGCACGGCAGGGAGCTGCATGGGGAGGATGCTCTCTCCCAAATGAAGCTGTTCCATCCCGACTTGGTGTCCAGGGATGCCATGCAGCAGCGTAAAGCTGATTGCAAGCACAGGAGTGATGCCCGCTCTTCTCCCTCTCAGGGTACAGGGAGGATGCAAAGAGCTTTGTGCAAGGGAGCTAATGGACAGAAAGGAGCAGAGTAAATGGGAGAATAGAATACAAGCTGTAGAGTAACACCTTAAGAAAGACATAAATTACCCAAAGCTGGGCTAATCTCTTTCCTGCCAGGGACCATCTGTCTCTTCCTCCTTGTTCCCTCCAATAAGGGCTTGGCTCTGCTGATGCTTATGCTTACTAAGGCTCCCAGCCAGCTTTCCTGAGGCTGTAACTTGGAGGGAAACATGGATATCACCCTGGTTTCATTCCCCTGTTCCCCTTGAGAGCCTGGCCCTCAGTTCTCCTTGGGAACACAACTGTGTGGTTTTGCCTTGTCCACTGCAATGGGGCAGCCAAGCCATTGTCTGGGTGTAGGAGATGTGCTGAGGAGGAAGGGCACCACCAGCACTGTGGCATCCCACGGACCTGCTCACAGCCCCTTCATTGCAGTGACTTGGGAGAAATGCCTCCAGCAAGGAGGTTTGGATGGGGATATGCTTTTAAGGATTCCTGCAGAGTGCTGGGGAGGTGACGTGCGGCAGACACGGCCTGAAGCCATCGCAGCAGCACATTTTGAGGAGGGGATGCTCTCTGCACCCTGTATCTGCCCAAGGTCCAGGGGAGGAGGTGATGCTTGGTGACATGGAGAAGCTGCCGGTGCAGGGTGCCAGCAGAGACAGGGCAGACCGTGAGATACACCTTAGAAACAACCTATTTGTGCATGTGTGGATCTCATCTCAGAGGAACCCAGGCAGCTGAATGAAAGGGCAGTCAAGGAGAGGGGGAATGGTGTTTGCTGTGGGCACTGCCTGAAGGGAGAGACATGAAGCACACTGGTGCCATCCCAACAAGGTCACTTTTCTGGTGAGGGACTCTCTCCAGGAGCAATCCTTGCCATTGAGTTATATTAAGCATCTTCAATGTTTTATGAGTGTTTGAAGGTCAGGTACACAGTCTTATGCCGATTCATCCACTATCTGCAACTCAATCTGGCTGGACTCTCCCACCTTTGCCCTTAGAGCTATTGGAGGGAGAGGAGATGTGCAGGAGGAGTAAACTCATGTGCCCCAGAAAGAGCTGGATGAGAAATGTGGATGGTCTATGGGAGCCCAGACACC
Organism: Nestor notabilis; assembly: GCF_000696875.1. Classification (NCBI taxonomy): domain Eukaryota; kingdom Metazoa; phylum Chordata; class Aves; order Psittaciformes; family Psittacidae; genus Nestor; species Nestor notabilis. Next base: position 15,904 of record NW_009927111.1, on the reverse strand, counting down.
CCCAGGGTTACAAAGCCTCTGCAGGGTGTCTGAAGCTCCCAAATTAGCTGTGCTTGGCCATTTCACAGTTTGGTCCCTGCCTGCATTGGCGGAAAGGGCTGATAAGCATGAGCAGGGTGGCTGGTTGGGCTGAAGGAAGGGCTGGGGGAGCCATCCTGCTGGCACCAGCCCTGGGCAGCCCTGCTGGAGAGGCGACTTACTGCGGATCTCAGTGGTGGCGTACTTTGGGATCATGGAGTCGGTGGTGAGCTCGGGGTGCAGGATGCAGCCGTGCGTGTAGGCATCCATGGGGAGCGAGTCCAGCAGCTCCCGGTACTGCAGCACCCGCGAGTGCAGGAGGCTGCCTGGCTCCGGGATCAGCTGTGTGACGTTTTCTGTGGGGGCAAAGGGAAAGCTGTTAGTGGGAGCAGGGGGGCTCAGACACTCCTTAGTGGTTCATTAGCTTGTGCTGGACACCGGGGTGCAATCCTGATTGAGCTGCCTCTGAGCAGGGCTGGCTGCGGTGGTGCATTAACTCAAAACTCTGCCCGATGTTCTGCCCTCTCCCTGCTGCCCATCCTGGCCACATCCAGCCCATCCCCAGAGATCGGGTTCCTGCAGGATCTCAGGGACGTGTACACATGTTGTTACCCAGTCCCTGCTGTGTCCCCAGGAGCTCAGTGTAGCAAGCCCTTCATCTCTGCACCCCTGAGCTTGTACATTGTGGTTTCACATCTCTTAGAAGGGGAACAAAATCCTCCCTATCTGGTGAAGAAAGCTAAAACATGGGGGTCTGAGTTTAGGATCTCTTGAGTTATGCACTCGATACTCCAGTGGTGATGAGGTTCCTAATTGTCCTGGGCTTCCTTGAAAATCCCATTCAAAACAGGTAATCAGGGAGCAGTTGACCAAGGAAGGATCCCAGGACACCTTCCCTCTGCATCCAGCTGGAGCATCCCTCACTCTGCCAGCTCTTCTCTTCCTCGCCTTGTTGGGTTTAATTCATTTTCCATGGATGGCAGTTTGCATCGTGCTCTTTTTATTATGCTTTCAGCTCAAAATACATGGAAGATGACACCACAAGGAGTGAAATGTTGCTCTTGTCTCCCCCAAGAATATCAGGTCCTTTTTTTTATGGGATCATAAATGTTTATGGCATTTGCAGACAGCAGTTAATAGGGAGTGAGTAAATTTACCACCTGGTCTCAGTAAAGCTGGTTGCCCACGTTGTCCACAGTGCAGGGCTCACTGGGTGCCAGTGTCTCAGACTAAGTTAAGGTGCATCAGCAGAAGGACTTTGGCTGATGTGATCAACATAGCCCCTTAAATTAAGGGCCTGAAATGACAGGTCTGCTCTCTGCCTGGCCTCCAGCTCTCCAAGTGGGGATTTTCCATCTGAGAACAGCAACCAGCTGAATGAAATAATAACAACCAACCTATAGCTTGTGTGCTCTTTCCACAGGGCTCCCAGCCAGAACCTGACAGGCTGGGGCCAAGGCTGGAAACCAGCACATTCAGAGTGACTGACCAGTGCAGCAGCCAGATGGAGGAACCACAATGAAATAGTGGTGTGCTGGCTATTGGCCTGCATCCTTCAGCATGTCCCAGGGAGGTTTTCCAGTGGGATGGTGCTCACCCTGCCTTTGCGTGCCACGGCAGAGCTGCACGAATGAGCTGCTGTTGCATATAGTCAGCATGTAATAGGCTGTGCAAAGGTGGGATAGGGCTGGGGGGGCAGCCCTTGGAGGATCTCCTTGCTCAGGCTCTGAGATGTGTTGCCACCAGCTACCTCTCAGTGGTTTCTTGGCACTGCCAGGCAAAGCCCTAGTAAGAAGCACCCTCAAAGGTGGCTTACTGGCACTGTTCACTGCTTTGTTGGGGAGAGAAAAGCATTGCTCATCACACCGCTCTTTGCTGATAGCTGAACCTCAGTGTGTGTGTAAGCAGCTGAAAAAGACCGTGCTCCCAGCCCAGGGGAAAATATAACTCAGTGGATGTATTTCCTTGTAAAGGCATTTTCACGCTCTGCACGTTCTGCAAGGTGGGTGATTCCTCCTCAGACCAACGCTGCAGCAGGCTGATACTGCTTTTGCCAGGCAGCTGGTGGGTGATGGCTCGGAGCAGAGCACACAGCTGGGAGCTGTGCCCCAGGCCCTCTTCCCTGGAGCTTCCCCTCTCTGTTTCTCAGTGAAAAGGTAAGAATTTGCCCCTGGCTGGCAAGTCCCAATGACAGGAGTGTCCCAGCACATGGCAGCAGCACTCTGTTCCCTTCCTGCTGGGGACAGCCTGTTGGCACATATGCTGGACCACCTGCCCTTCACACAGACCCAATGAAGAGGTGCAGGAACTGCAGTCCATGGATCGATGCTCCCCACTGCCCCTTATCCAGGGGCTGCAGCCAGGCAGGAAAGCAGCTGCCATTCCCTGGGAGCCATTGCCAGCATGGGCTGCTCCTGACCGATCCCATCCCCACTACCCTGCCAGCAAGTGATGATGGTGAAGCAGCAGCACCGCAGTGGGGCCGGGAGAGGACAGCAGCTGAGCTGGCAACATGCCCTTGCTTTGGGAGCTATTTTGAGATGGTTTTGATGTTTCTATTGCAAGGGGGATGAACGCTGGGGCGAACGTCGTGATGGCACAGCCCAAGCTCCCTGCTCAGCTTTGTGGCCTCCCCAGCCTGACATCCTGCAGGTTTGGGGAAATGAAGGTGAAGGGATGTGAGATGCTGGGGAGAGGCTTCTGTGCAAGCAACCACCTTCAAGCACTGTCTCAGCATCCTCGTGTACTGGGCTGAGCCAGCCGCTGTCTGCAGCCCTGCTCCAGAGGGAATATGAGCTTCACTCTACCAGCTGTCCCTTCCTTTGGGTTTGTGTCACATCATCCTCCCATGGTCCCCAGCACTGCTGACTTTGACTTTAAAGAGGCAGTTTGTCCGAGGCACAGTGGCACCAGCACTGGCAGGGTCCCCTGCCCATGGCCGGTGGCAGAGGGCTCATCCAGGAAGGGGAAGGGAGCAGCAGCACCCAGCTCAAACCCACCTTCTCTCAGCAGAGCCACTTACGATGGTTTTTATACCATTACCTGAGGCCAAAGTACAAAGGTGGCCAAACCCTGAATAGTCCTATGGGCCATGCCCCAGCTGTGTCTCTAATGAGATGCCACCATGCACAATGGAGACAAGAGGCCAGTTTGGGAATGTGGCCTGCAAGGCAGAAAAAAGGAGGATTCAACTATGCCTCCTCCCCTGACCCTGTCAGCAGAACTTCCAAGGGATGCTTGGGAATTTCTGCTGGAAATCCTTCATTCTCATGGGGAAATATAAGAAGTTTGGGGAGGGCTGGGGTGGAACTTTAAAGGAAAAAGGGGATGTATTTGACAAACAGCATCTGGATTAGACCCGAGATTCCCCTGAGATGTAGCCCACCCTCCTTACCTCCTGTGAAGTTCTTCTCCATGTAGTCTATGATCTGGTTGTAATCACTGATGATGTTGTCCCTGTGGATGATGACGGGCACCTCCTCCCCCAGGTTGAGCCGCATGAACCAGGGCTCCTTGTGCTCCATCAGGGGCATGCTGACGTCCCGCTCCTCGCAGGGCAGCCCCTTCTCTGCGATGACCAACCGCACCTGGGGCGAGAGGACAGGGAGAAAGGGCTCAGCCCCATGCACTGACCTGATCCCCAGAGCCCTCGAAGCAAAGCAGCCTCCCTACCCCAACCCATCACACCTCCCTGGTCCTCTGCTACCACTTCAGCACAGCGATGTACCAGGACACAGGCTCATCCTGCCAGAAACCAACCATGAAGCTGCAAAATCCAGGCAGTAAAGCAAGGATTTACCTTCACAGCAAACAGGGGAGACCTAAACCCATTCTAGCTTTGCGGGATAATGGACCATCCTCCTTCTAGTCACTGGTGGCCTCTGCAACAGGCGGAGGGGCTGGAGAGCCCAAACCTTGGCAGTGGCAGGTCCCCAGCTGGAGGGAATCACTGGTGTTGATGTGGGTCTCAATATAACCCAGCACACACCCAGGGAGGAAGCAGAGGTTGCAGTAATGTTATGTGAGTTGTACTGCCTGACTAAAGGAGGCCTGGATGCTAGCTCAGGTATGTTCTGCTCTTGGGGGTGGGCTCTGGCTTTACCAGACATGTTTTGAGCAGGGAGAAGGCTCTGTTTTGTGGCGGGTTTTAAGGAGCCCCTATGACCTTACACAGCATCTCTCCTTTTCCACAATGCTGTTGGCTTGAGGGCATCACCCACCATCTTCGCACTTCTTGTGCCAAACCTGCTGCCTTCCCCTGCTGTTCTCTCCTCCAGCCCCAGCCCAGTGAGCAGCACCACTGGGATGGTCCCATCCATCTCACAGTGGGAAAGCTGAGTCCAGCAGTGTGGAGGGGCAGGAGTGAGGCTGGATGCAGGGCACTGTCCCCATCCCTATCACCTATGTCCAGCCCCCAGAGCTGATCCTGCTTTGCTCTGTGCTTGAGGTGGTGTTGAATATGCACTAAGGGATGGCATTTTAGGCTTCTGGGTTATAAAAAACTGACTGTTACGAATTAAGTATGTCAAGCACTCAAAAAAAACCCTGCTTGGGGGATGTGAGACAGCCATGACTTACAGAACCACTGAATGAGAGGAAAAGTGCTTGTTTTCCTCCAACTAGCAGCAGCTAAAAATACAACTTAACAAATATAAGCATTTCTATGAGTACTTTAGAGTTCCTGTGGAATTAGTCATTAAGTATTTACAGGGCTGGCAAATTAATTTTTAATTTTCAAGTCAAGCAAGTAAAAGCCTGGGTCCTTCAACTGCAACTTGCTCTTGGCCTTTTCCCCTCAGCTGATGGATAAAGCCTGCCTAGGACGGGCTGGGGCATCCAGCCCCAAGCTCCCTGTGCTTCCCTGTTCTGTTACCAAGAGCTGAGGCTGAAGACCTGGCATGAGGCAGTGCTCGTGGGGTAACCCTGGTGTCTGTGGGCAAGGGGAGCCCCTGCTGGTGCTCTCATGATGAGAGCTCCCAGCCAGGGGTGATGGAACCTGCCAGTACCCCAACAGCGCTGGCATGGCTGCAATAAGGCATCTTGTGTAAAAAGCCAGCACTGGCCATAGAACTCAATAAACCCCTTTGCAGGCAAGGCCAGGTGCTGGTGGGGGCTCAGGATCCATCCCACAAACAGCCCAGTGCTGCTGAGGGTGCCTCTGAGCAGTTCATAGGGAAGAGCAGGAAAAGCTTTGCCCGTGGCCAGCTCTGAGCAGAACTCTGATGCAGGGGGTCCCGTGCATCTCCCACCCTGCGATGTTCGTCCCACCAGCTTGTGCTCATCCACCGCCCAGCAAACGCTCTTTCCTTGCAAGTGACCTCAAAAGCAAAGCCTGGAGCGGAGCCGGAGCTGATGTAGCAGCAGGTGCTGTGGCTCCAGTTGTGTCGTGCCCCATTCCTGCAGAAGGGAGGCTGGTTGTAGGAAACCCCACACAAGAAGTGCTTTATCCGCTGCTTCCCTACTGCCGGCAGTCAAACGAGCAAGACACAGAATAGCAGCAAGCCCAGCGTGAGGCAGGGAGCCGGGCTGGAGCATCCCTCGCTGGTGCGGATCAGAAGCCCATTAGTCACCCAATGCTGGCAGCGGTGAAGCCGACCATGTGCAGCCACCCTGCTGCATTGGGCGTCCTCCCCTTTCTTTGTGCCTGCAAGTAGGAATCTGTGCACGCAAGTAGGGACATCTCTGCCCCAGCCTCCCCACCGGACCGTGGGGCTCAACGGGGGCCTTGCGCCGGGGGAACTTTGTGTTCTCCCACCCCTCTGAATAGCCCATTCCCTGTATAATCTTAATGGCATGGGAACAACGGGGGTTCGGGGCTGGGAGGAGAAGGCTGGGTTCGCTACACAGCTGCTGTGCTGCGAAATGAGCATTTACTATTGCCTGGAAAAGGTGATTCTTCACTGGGGTGCGCCAGGATTTTCCAGCTGTGTGCCGGCAAGTAGGAACCTGTGCACGCAAGTAGGGACATCTCTGCCCCAGCCTCCCCACCGGACCGTGGGGCTCAACGGGGGCCTTGCGCCGGGGGAACTTTGTGTTCTCCCACCCCTCTGAATAGCCCATTCCCTGTATAATCTTAATGGCATGGGAACAACGGGGGTTCGGGGCTGGGAGGAGAAGGCTGGGTTCGCTACACAGCTGCTGTGCTGCGAAATGAGCATTTACTATTGCCTGGAAAAGGTGATTCTTCACTGGGGTGCGCCAGGATTTTCCAGGGCATTGCTGCAATGACAGGGGTGAATCGCTGCTGCGTGCCAGGATCTGCTCCCTGGAAGGAGCCTGGTTCGGGGGCTGCCTCTCCCAGCGGCAGGGGG
>NW_009927111.1:9062-9508 GCF_000696875.1 Nestor notabilis | reverse complement strand
GAGCGAGCACAAAGCCGAGGCGGCTCCCGGTGCAAGCCGCGATCCCAAAGCAAAAGCAGGATTTGGCTGAGCTCCCCCCACCCCCCATCCCATCCCTCCCCAGGCAGATGCTGTTAAAACGCAGAACCACAGGTACAAAAGAGCTGTCGGCCACACGCTGCTGCCCTCGCCAGCCCTGGGGATTAGCCCCTTGCTCTCCCCGCGACTGCATCCATCCTCCCGAGGCAAGGGGATGTCCTGGGGGCTGGAGGTGATTCTTCCCCAGGAACCCGGGGCCGAGTGATGATTCTCTTTACCTTTTGCGAGCTGAAGGACTGGGTCCAGTGGTACAAAACCAGCCTGTCCTGGGATTTGAGAGCGGGGTCTGTCGGGTCCTGGTTTTCCTCCCCTTCCGTGGATTTCCCCGCGTCGTTCTCCAGCGCCGAGATGGGCCACCAGCTGCAGTT
>NW_009927111.1:8577-8802 GCF_000696875.1 Nestor notabilis | reverse complement strand
CGGGAGTGGGTGGTGTTAACATTATGGGGAGTCGCCATGACAGCCTGCGAGCAGCGGGGAGAGGGACGGGGAGCGAGCGCCGCTAGCCCAGCATCACATGGGCTCCCGCCAGCAGCATCACTCCCGGGGCAGCTCCATCTCCCCGGCTGGGGTGGGCAGCGGTGGGTACCGGGCTCACAGAGGAGGAGGATGGGGGGGGCAGCGATGCTCTGGGGGAAATCCCAG
>NW_009927111.1:7585-8451 GCF_000696875.1 Nestor notabilis | reverse complement strand
GGTGAAACTTGCTGCGCTCAGGCATATCTGTATCTGCAGTAAGTCCACTGACACAAGGGAATTAGGTCTGTGGGAGGCTGTCATTTTGGCTAAAGCAGCCTCTGAACTGCACCATCAATTCTTCATCATCATCATCATCATCCAAGGGCATGTAGAGATTGGACAAGGGGTAAGGGTTTTAAACTGACAAAGGGAAGATTTAGATTAGATATTAGGAACCAGTCCTTTACTGTAAGGATGGCGCTGGCACAGGGTGCCCAGAGAAGCTGTGGCTGGCCCCTCCCTGGCCGTGTTTAACGCCCAGCTGGGAACCTGCTCTAGTGGAAGGTGTCCCTGCCGTGGCAGGGGGTTGAAATTGAATGAGCTTTAAGGTCCCTTCCAACCAGCTTCACTGATGGGTACTGGCTTTAAAATGTCTAGCAGGAGTCTTGCCTGCCTTGCAACCTCCATGGAAAGAAGCAGCAATGGCTCTTTAAAGGTATTCAGTGATTTTTTGGAAAGCACAGATGAATTGCTGTCTAATGGGTGTTATGCAGTCTGTACTGGGGAAGAGCTACACAACCCATACTGTGTACTGGAGCCCTGGGATGCCTGGTCAAACTGGACAGCTATCCTTCATCAAAGTAGGCATGATCGGGGGTCATTTCCAGAGTTAGCAGGGTTTGTCACAGTTGCTGACTGGCTGGGTTTGCACTGAGAGCACTGGGGCTTCTGGAGCTGCTGCTCTACAGGCACTGTGAGCATCACCCTGAGGTTTGCAGGCAAACCTGCATAGGCAGCTGGCACCTTTCTGGACACAGCGATGTGGGCATCTGGGTCTGTGCTTTGGGACACTCAGCTTTGTCAGGCTCCATCTCCATCAATCT
>NW_009927111.1:0-7554 GCF_000696875.1 Nestor notabilis | reverse complement strand
TAATTCCATACACATGGGATTAGCTGCCAGTGCTGGTGGGTGAAACCAGCCCTGTTATAGGAGTTGTTGGGGCAGGTTCTGGAAAGGGTGGAGGAGAAGGCTTGGGGTGTGAACGTGGCTCCTCCATGTGTTGCTCCAATCTCTACCCGTGCTGCAGCTGATGAGGGTGGAAACAGGAGGGTTTGGGAAAGCTGGTTCAAGTAGAGAAACTGAAGCACACTTCATCCAGGAGCAGGGCTGCAAGAACATAGTGGAAGGAGCAATTTTCTGGGGACTGGGAGGTAAAAAGGAACCCTTTGGTGTTGCACTGTCCTGCTCCCAAGGGTGTGCAGGAGGGTGATGGTGGAGGGGCAAGGTTGGGAAGTGCTATGTCCTGCCCTGCCTCCTCCCTGCCTTCTCCCCTGTAAGCAGCAGCCCCTCCAAGCCACCTTCCCTCCCCAGCCCAGGGCATCCCAAGTGCTGCTGGAGACCCTGTGCTGGCCTTGAGGACACCCATAGCGAAAGGTTCCAGGTTGGCCTCTGCTTTGGGGCTGCAAACAGAGAGAAAACTGAGCTTTAAAAAGCTGCCCCATTGTGCAGTACCAACCATCCTGCCCTCTGCTCTGCAGCCTTCCCTCCTGCCTGCTTCATGCAGGAGAGTCCTTGCTGCCCAAGAAGCATCTTTCGGGCTCTTTTCACTGGAACGGGACACCTTTGGGTTTAGAAAAGGAAAGGAGCAGCTTGACCAAGCAGAAGTGGTTCTCTCCTGCGAATCGCTGTCCAGAAAGCCCCATCTAGTGGTATATTTTGTGATGAATTGATGCTGTGCTGTTGGGAATAAAAATGACAAGTGGCTTCATCCCTTTGGGTCCCACAGGTACGCGGTGCCACTGGAGGTGCTTGTTTATATAGCTGGGTTTTGGCTTGTTAAACTGAGCAAGGCTTGAGGGGCAGGATGGGTGCCAGCCCCTTTAGTGGGTGTCCTGACCTTGTGTGACCTTGAGATCCACCCCAGCTCTTGTCCACAGCCTTGCTGCCTGTGGAAGGGGCTGGTGCTGGTCTGCCCCATGGGGTGCTGTGTGGTTGGACTCAGTGGCATTGGCAGAGCCCTGGCAGAAGGTGCCATTGGGGCAGGATTGTGGGTGCTGGTGGTTCAGAAATACACAATCTGAGGTGTCTCATCTCAGAGCTGATGTAAATGATGTACAGAGAAGAGAGAGCAGGTGGCTGGAGTCAGTGACAGGACTTTGCAGGCACAGAAGCACCTTCCCTGGTTTAGGAGAGGGTGGAACTCGGGCTGTAGAATCAGCTCCACTAATTGTTTAGTTCTTTTTTTTCCTAGTGGCCTGATTGAGCATCTGCCAACGTAAAGCTTGGCTGGGACTCGGTTTGGCTTCTCTAAGGTAAGAAATAAACTTCATTGCTCCAGGGTGCACTTCTGCATCCCGCTTTGGTTGAACTAGTCCTGAAACTAGACAAGTAGGCTTGTGAAGTGCTGAGGGAAGCCACTATAATGGAAAACAAAACAGCTTGAATCATCTGAGATAGGAAGTAGAAAGGGAAGCGGGAGTGCAGTAAGCCCAGCAGTGCTTTCTCAGAATACTTTAGACATATGCTTGTGTGGATTGACTGGGGGCATCCTACAGCATCCGTGAGCAGAAAAAGATACCCCAGGCTGGCTGGGGCAGCCCAGCAGCAGGCGGGGGGCAGTAGAGCTGGTGGAGTTGTGCTCAGCACTGCTTGTACCAGACCAGCTCTAAGGCCGAGCGCTGGTGCTCATCAGTCAATCTAATTGTGCTGTGCCAGCATTCCCAGAGAAGAATCTGTCTATTTGCTAGTAAAGCTTGAGGTGTCAGGCAGGCAGCAAGCAGGAGTCACTGTGTTCTCTGAGGAGCTGAAGGCTTTGAAGGAAACGGTATGTTTGGGCTTGGGCCTTGCTTAGAGCTCGTCATTTCACCCCAGAGAGGTGGTTTGAGCAATGTGAATATTGGTAGCAATATTCCAGTATGTTTGCTTCAAGCCTGATACTTGAGTCAAGAACCCAAAGTATCTGCCCTTCCTCTGCTGCAGGCAGCACTAGAGCTGCTTATACACTAGCACAAATGGTAATTCAGGCAGAATACAAACCCACTGCATCACCATCTCTTTTTTTCCCTCCCTTTACTTTCCCCCTCCCACTTACCACTGTCCTCCACAGGACCCTACAGAAATGTGCCCTCCCATCTGGCCTTCTAGCAACCTGAATTCACTTCTCAGCCCTAAACTTCAAGGTCTATCTTGGACTAGTCCAACAAGTACGATTTCCCCCAGTTCCCCCACTCTCTCTGAACAGGCAGGTCTGTTGCATGGTGTCCAGCCTTGTGCCTTTCCAGCGGCGCTGATCACTACTAGTTCTATGTAACAGCAGCTTGAAGGTTTAGATGCTGCCAGTGGTTTGGGTATAATTTGGTAAAGAGAAAGGAAGATTATGCTCCACAGCAGAAATAGCAGCACTGAGGCAATGCTGAGCCATTGCAAGGGAAGTGCCCGGCTGTACCCCTTCGCAGGGCTCTGGCTGCAGGGGGGACATCCAACACCGGGTGTCAGTAGCTGTATTTGTGCATGTTAAAGATCAGCTTCAAAGGCACAGGTTCCACATAAAGGCTCATCAAGAGGCAGGGTAATTATTAATCTAAAAGGGAGAAAGATTGCTTCTAGCAACAATATCTTCAAATGATTTTAAAAGGGCACAAAAACCAAAACAGAAACACAAGCAGAAGACACTGCTGAAGCAGAAATAGCCTCTGAATAACAGCAGCAAAGATAACAAGTACTAAATATTTACATTTAGAAGGAAAGTATGTATTATACCAGAATTTCTGTAGGCAGAAAGAAGGGAAAGCAAAGAAGCCCAGAACTGTGCGTGTGTGGGTGCGCACAACAGCGCTGGAAGAGGCAGGTGAAGGGGACAGTGAAGTGCTAATGCAAGAAAATTTAGAAATCAGCTAAATTTAATTTGAGAGTATGAGCAAACATTGCGTGCTCAGTAACTGCATGACACTTGGGAACAAAACAACAGCTTTCGTTGTATTCTTATATTGACTTACTTGGATTTATTTGAACTTTAAATCTGAGCTTCCTGGATTCATAGGGTAAATTTTAGGGATGAGTAGAGTAAAATCTACAGACAGCAATTACCAACTAGAATGTCCAAGACTTCTCTAGCACAGGACACAAGGCCAACTGTCTACATCTCTTCAAATCTATTTTTGTACAACTGCTTGTGACTCCTTGGCTTGCTGACCATGGTTTTAAGCATGTAAGTAAAAATTGCACTGTTCTATTCAAACTATTCAAACACAGTTGTTTATCATGTGTGTACAGCTGGCACCGAAAGCACACTTTAGGGTGGGTTGTTTCTTCTCAAGAGGTCTTGAGAAGACATGAGTGTAAGTCAAATTATTCAGTCTTTAATTTGCTGGGTTTTGACAAACATTTATTAATGCAAGTCTCAGCAACAAAATGTTTTATTTCAGAAATTTTCAACATTTTCAACCAGAAGGAATGTTACAGCTCTACACCACAAAGCCTGTATGATACACACTTCTTTATCCCCTCTCCACATTGCTTTGTGTATCAAACATCCTCAAAACCAATCTCTATAGATGGCTCCATCTCCAATTCTGAGACAGCATGGCCCAAAAAACCTGCTTCACTCCCCCCTAAATTATTCCATCTGTAAAGCACAAATAACAAAATATATTCTTGCTTCTAAGAGCTTTGCTTATCTGCAGAAAAATAGAACTGCTTAAGAGTGAGCTAGTTAAATTATGGAAGGGTCCAAGCACACACCTGCATGTTATGGACCTCCCAACACATCTGGGAGGAGGAATTCACAATGGGATCCAACTAAAACCGAGCCAGGTAGTGTTTGAGGAAAGGAGATTCATCCTATGCAAAATACTGAATGCCTTCTCACTCTTCTCCCTAGAGCAGGATGAGGATAGAGCTGTAGCTATGAAACATTGCTCTTCAGTACTGGGACACATTAAAATGAACCTTCCAAACACTGCAAAATTTCAGGAAAAAAAAAAAAAGGCCTTTTCTTCTTCCCCTCAAAAACATAGTGAAAACAGCAATACAGAGCTTCAATATCCACAGCACTAACCCAAAACCAAGGGGAGTTATTTGATCTACAGTGCTTTTGTTAATGTATTCAGGCATTAGTGCATTCTTATCAGAACTAAGCTCAGAAACTATATACCATTTTTCATTTTATTAGAAAACTAAACTGTATGAGGCAAAGAAATATCTGATCAAACACACAACAGTGAAAACATGGCACTGACAAGGCATGTAACCCAACCATTGTCACAAACTGACTCAGGATTCTCTATAGCTTTCAGTCAAGTATACATCATTTCTGCCATATGAGACATCTTCTTGGGAATATATAAGTAGTATTCCATGTATCCCGAGAGATCTTCAATAGTCACGTCATCCACAAAGGCTCGAGCTTGCTCAGAACAAGACCTAGGAGAACTTGATGAGGCTGTCCCACAAGGGGATCTATTCTGAAGAGACTGGGTGTGGACTCCTAGGACTGCCTTCTCGCACTCCGACAGGACGCTCCGTAAGCCAGAGAAGGAGTACACTTCCATGGTTCGCCACTGTTTGCACTGGCATTTCTTGTCCGTACAAGGGCACTGCTTGCCATTGCTAAGCAGGGATAAGGACTGGAAATCTGAGGTTTGGCTAGAATGCAAGCTAGTCTCAAAGGATGAGGACAGAGTAGGACAATTCCCTCTTGACTTCTCCAAAGGCTCTTCAGCGGTGAAAGCTTCCAAAGGTTCAGTTCCGTCATCACTGGCCTCAAAGTGAGAATCGTGCCTGTCCTTCGTACCATGTTCTGCTGGGACAAAAATGTCTGAGCTGATGCCACCCTTTGACACGTCTGCTTGGGTTTTGTGTTTCAGCTGGTTGTTGGCTTTCATATTGCAATAAGTGAACTTGGGAGGATGCAGGACGGGAGACTTGGAGCGCCTGCGACGTGGGACTCTGGCTGATCCTCTGGAAGGCTTTCTCACACACCTGCAGGGTGATAACAAGCGAGCAATTTGGTAACTCCAGACTCTACACATAGCTCAATAAGCTATAAACTGTGGCTAAAAATGTTTTAGAATATGTTTTTTTCCCTTTTTTTTTTCTGCTTAGAAATCTCAGGGGACTGGTCACTCAATCTCTGACAGGAACACTGAGAAGGCTGAAGAAATCTGGGCTCCCTCAAAGAATACACATACAAAGAGCCCTTATTTAAAGGTACTTCCCCCCCAGATCTTCTCTGTTAAGCAAACAATACTCTCTCATCCCAACTGAATTGCAGTGCAGAACCTGGATACCTGTTGGAGCTGCTGGTAGAATCCTGAATATCCAGGTACTTCAATACAGAAATAAAATAACCCAAGGAAGAGGTGAGAGGGGGTTGCAAAGGTGTAAGACTTGAACAAAAGAACTTCTGAGGAAATCAGTGGACAAGAAAGTTTTAGGTACCGTCTCTAAGAGGTAATATTGTTTGTAAAGTCTTTGTTGAAATCATCTTAAAAAACACCATAACAAACAGTTACGGTAAAGTTTTGTAATGAAAGGAGAGATCTGTTGAAGCAATTAATTAACAACAACATGCACTGGAAACAGTATTCAGGTGTTAAATGTCCCAACCCAGAAACACAAGCAGGGCGCATTGAGCAGTGTTTTACCCATGCCACGCTTCCTTTGAGCAGACAGCCTGTTGCTTGGCTCCATCCACAGCTGCTCTTGGTGTTCTCAGCATCGTCCCATCACCCACAGACAGAGCTGCAATACATCTGAGTAAAAACGGGAATGCCACATTATAGTAATGCCTGAACATGACACTTTGGAGGTCTAGAATCAGCCTATTCACTTTAGATGCTTCGCTAAGACATTTGAAGTTTGGAGCCTTGAATTCCATTATAGTGAGTGGTTAGAAACAGGATATTACAGATTTCTCTCACCACTCTTACTATATTGACCTCAGTGAAGTGTCTAAAGATAGGTGAGATGAAATGACAGCAGGCCAAAATGCCCAGAGGCTGATGTCATGCCCTATTTGTACCAAAATGACACATTAAAGGAATGTAAACTCAGGTTCCAAATGTTCTTGTCAGACAATAGTTGTTAAAGATAGATTCCTGCTCATCTAAAATGCAAAGTTGGGAACCCATAACAGCAGCCTGAGGAGTCGTCAGTGGAGAAATGGATGAGGTACAATGGACAGAACAGATTACCTATTTATTTCTCATTAAATTTCCCGGATAAACATGCACAGCAGGGCCAGACAACCTAAATGCCTCAGCACATGAATCTGCATTTATGATGCTGTATGTGTGATTTGGAACATTGGATGGGAAATCATAAGAAATAAAGCTGAAATTCTAGCGGAAGAGCCCAAGTGCTCTGCCCAAAGTTGATCTTAAGGGATTAGTCAGAAGACTTGAGCTGATCAAAGCACATGCCTGCAAAACAAGATCTTCTTATGCCTAAGAAAGATGTCATTAGGAATCAACCAGAATTCCACAGTCTGTCACTGATAGTACATCAGAAGTGGTATGCTTAGTAAGTAGCTCCTTGTTAGAGCGCAGCTGTTTTTTCCCCACATTTAACAGAAGACCTCCTGAAGTAGAAGAAATGAGTAGCAACGTAAAATGTACTTTAGCATGCAAAGTAATGAGTTTGCAGCATGGATGGCTGTGAAGATGAATTCACAAGGTAACATTAATTATCGATACAAAGCTTTCTCTTTCTGAATTCCCAAAAAACTTCAAGTGAACTATCTCACAAAATGTTAAGACTGCATAGTTTTATTAACTCCTACTTTTAAGGAAGATACTTGTACTCCATGTTATCAGTACACCTGGAGTGTCACAGAATAGGTTTTTAGTATAAGAAAGTTTGTAGATGTTTCACTCTACAAAATCCCCTGAAATCATAAACGGTCAGTGCTCATATTAAGCCTGATGATTTCCAGTGGGACTGGGCTCCCCAGCACGCTCTGAAGTCCTGTGCTGTCCTGTGGACACTTCCCAAGCAAATCTTCACCCACTAAAGCAAATGCTGATAACACGGCTGAAGACACCAGTGGCCAAACGACTCACATATCACTATGGCTACCACAAGTTAAGAGTGGGTTTACTGCTTTGGGCAAGCCACTTTATGAAATCATTGTGTAATTTCAGTTGGCTATCATGTTAAAATTAGCCAGAAATAAAGTACTGCTTTGCCTATTAATTGCAATGAGTGCATTTCATCTGAAGCGATGCAGTCGTCTCTTGCAGAGCAACAAACCTTCTGCCAAACAACGTTTGTTTTGAGATGCAAAATAACAGAAGCCAAAAACAAAAGACGCTGAGACACGACGCGGGGCTTTCACTCACCCTGCTGCATCCACTCTCAGCTTTTTGAAAGCCGTTTGCAGACTCTCTTCCTCTTCATCTTTAGCTTCCAAGTCCATGGATGGGCTCTCAGCGTGCAGCCAGCCGTGCCATACAGAACGCACTGAAACACAGGAGTCGGATGTCG
>NW_009927110.1:13086-13351 GCF_000696875.1 Nestor notabilis | reverse complement strand
TCGTTCTGGGGGTGCAGCCTGATACTGTGGTGCAGGTCCAGCAAGGGGCTGGCCATGGAAAGCCAAAAAACCTCTGCAGTTTTCCCATGGGATCCCTGCTCAATGTTGCCAAAGGCATTCCCCACGGGGTGGCAGCATCTCTGATGGCCCCTGATCCCACCGGAGCTGCCCCGCGCCAGTCCCAAGGGACCTGTGGAGGTTTCCAGCTTCCCGTGGCACCAATGTGGAGGCTGGGGGGCGGGGGGGGGGGGGTGGGGGCGCACCG
>NW_009927110.1:12423-12662 GCF_000696875.1 Nestor notabilis | reverse complement strand
CTTGCGTCGGTGGGTGGCCACCATGGAGGAGATGGTGATCTGGGAGCAGCACACGGTGACACTGAGCAAGGTGAGCACAGCCTGGGGTAGCCATGGGAGTGGGGGCTGTCTGTGCCTGACCCCCTCTGCCTTGTCTCCGTTAGGACCCCCAACGGGGCTTTGGCTTTGCTGTCTCTGGAGGCCGGGACCGTCCCAACAGGGTGACTGGGGACACAGCGGTAGTTGTTTGAGATACGGTG
>NW_009927110.1:12083-12328 GCF_000696875.1 Nestor notabilis | reverse complement strand
CCTGCTAGGAGGAAGGATCACATCGTGATGGTGAATGGCCTTTCCATGGAGAACGTCTCGTCCTCCTTTGCTGTCCAGACGCTTAAAAGCTGTGGCAAGATTGCCAACATTGTGAGTGTGCCCTGCTGGGGCTGGCATTGTGCACAGGACCACACTGGGCCTGTCCCCCATGCCCCGGGGTTCTCATCTGGGGCTTGGAATTGCTGTAGAAACAGAGAATCATAGAATCATAGAATGGTATTCGT
>NW_009927110.1:10228-11954 GCF_000696875.1 Nestor notabilis | reverse complement strand
AACTTCTCTGGGCACCCTGTGCCAGCGCCTCAGCACCCTCCCAGGGAAGAGCTTCTGCCTTATATCTAACCTGAACCTCCTCTGTTTAAGTTTAAACCCATTTCCCCTTGTCCCCCATCTCCTGG
The DNA here is from genome assembly GCF_000696875.1 of Nestor notabilis. Taxonomy (NCBI): domain Eukaryota; kingdom Metazoa; phylum Chordata; class Aves; order Psittaciformes; family Psittacidae; genus Nestor; species Nestor notabilis. Next base: position 11,829 of record NW_009927110.1, on the reverse strand, counting down.
CAGAGATGGCTGCACCCACCATCCTCTTCTTCTCCCTTTCCACCTGCAGACACTGAAAAGACCAAAGAAAATCCAGCTGCCTGTGAGCAAGAGCAGCCCTGGTTCCCCCAGTGCGCGCCAGCGCTGCGACTCGGACGAGGACTATGGGTTACCTGGTGCAGATCCAGCCCTGCACCGCTCCCGGGACGACCTGGACCACAACCAGGGCTACGATGGGGACTCATCCAGCGAGAGGAGCTCTGGCCACCACGATGACCGTTGCCACCACAGGCCAGTGTCCCGGCGGCGAAGCGGTGGCTCGGATCGGAGGGGCTACAGCCAGCGCCGTTTTGCCAATGGCTTTGGCCACAAAGAGACCACCAAGGGGCTGGACCTGGTGTCAGGCTTCAAGCGGCTGCCAGCCCAGAATGTGCCCATGAAGCCCATCACGTCACTCCTGGTGAAGCAGAAGCAGGATGAAGGTGAGGCCCCTCCTGCCCACTTTGTCCCTGGGTCGTGTCTCTCAGTTTTTGGCCCTGCATCTCACTGGGGTGGAGGTGATGTCAGGGTTGGTGCCAGGGTCTGGCAGTGGGTGCCGTGCTGGGGTTACAGAGCTCAGCTTTGGTGCTTGCTGGTGCCCCAAGAAGAGCCAGGGTGGGTTTATGGGGATGGTGGTGAGGTGGGACCTCAAGGGGGTCCTGCATCTGCCTGGGCTCTGCACTGTCCTGGGCTCTCTCCGGTGCAGAGTATGGCCTGAAGCTGGGAAGTCAGCTCTTCATTAAGCACATAGTGGAGAATGGGCTGGCAGCGAAGCGCAGCTCCTTGCAGGAGGGAGACCTCATCCTGAAGGTATGAGGGGACCATGAGGTGCACAGTGTATGCTGGGGGTCTCATATTCTCCTCTTTGCGGGGCTCATCCCTGGGTAGCATCACTGCAGCGATGCATCCACCCCTCTGTCCCATGGCCTGTGGTCTCCTGGGCCCCAGGAACTCGAGTGTTCAGTGTGTATCAGGTTTTACAATGCTCAAAGTATTTGAGGAGGAGGAAACAGAAGGAGGGAGTCACTTTCCTTGCACACGTAGGCCAGGCAGACCTGTGGCTGCTGGGGCTTCCAGAGCAAACATGAGGGATTTAATCCCAAAAATCCTGTTGGGACTGGGAAGGTGGCACTTGGAGCATCCCATTCGAGTGTGGGCAGCTTTCCCCAGTGAGGCCTCTTGCTCTGCCCCCTCCAGATCAACGGGGTGGCCAGTGGGGACATGTCCCTGGCGGACACCCAGCAGCTCATTGAGCAGATGGAGGGGACTCTGACCCTGCTCATCCTCCGGGACCACCGGCAGTTCCTGGTCAACATCCCTGACATAGAAGATAGCGAGAGCGACAGCTCCCATATGGATGGTGAGGGGACACGGTGACGCGGCCATGGGTCACATACCCAGCACAGGGACTGGGTGGTCACTAATGCATCTTCCCTCCTGTTGCTGCAGATATCTCTGCCATGGCCCCTCCGTGAGACCTCCCCACACCCTCCAGCTGCTGCCACGATGAATTCCCCCCGGTAAGCCCCGCTCTGTCCTCCCGAGCATCCCTGGCATCCCCCCTGTGCTCTCTGCCTGGCTGG
>NW_009927110.1:9841-10088 GCF_000696875.1 Nestor notabilis | reverse complement strand
TGACATGACTGTTGGCAATGCTCCAAGCCCTGGTGGGTGAGCTCAGAGCAGGCCAAGGACAAGAAGGGCTCCAGTGGGCTCCAGGCTCCTGTGTGCCCAGTCTCCCTGTGCCTTGTCCCACACCCTGAACTCCCTTCCCCTCCTGTCCATCCCTTGTCCTTCCCTGCAGACCTGCTGGGAGCTGTGGAGGGGGATGGCTGCCACAGCCCCCACGCCAGCCCCTCGGCCCGCGCGGGCCGCCAAGCTC
>NW_009927110.1:9413-9796 GCF_000696875.1 Nestor notabilis | reverse complement strand
GGGTGCCACGTCCCCGCCGGGCTGACCGAGGCTCCCCGGGGCAGGTACAGCGCTGACTCCAGGGTTGTGCACTTCGTGAAGGCCCAGAGCGTTGGGCTGCGGTTGGCCGGGGGGAACGACGTGGGCATCTTCGTGTCGGGCGTGCAGGACGGCAGCCCTGCCGCCAGCCAGGGCATCCAGGAAGGGGACCAGATCCTGCAGGTACCCAGGGCTGGGAATGGCTCCGAATGCTGCTGCACATGGGCTGGCCCCAGCCCTCCCTGCTCTGATACCTCCCCAGCGTTTGGATTTCTCATGCTGGGCATTGTTTTGGGGCAGTGCTGGTGCCCAGAGCCCCATACCCATCAGGCTGGCTCAGTGGGAACTTCCTGAGGGGAGAGACA
>NW_009927110.1:8425-9111 GCF_000696875.1 Nestor notabilis | reverse complement strand
GGGCGCAGGCACCACGTCAGCGGCCCAGAAACTCTCTGCAATGTTACTAGGGGTTGTAGCAGACACTTGAGTGACAGGGACAAGTTTTCTCTTCCACCTGCTTGGTCACTGCTGTCCCTGGGATTCCTGCTCGTACCGGTGCCCTGCTTCCTGCTGGCAGTGCTGTGTCTAAGTGCTTTTCCATGGCAGGTGAACAACACCAGTTTCCAGAACCTGACCCGTGAGGAGGCTGTGGAGTATCTCATGAGCCTGCCACCGGGTGAAGACATCACACTATGGACCCAGAGCAAGCAGGACAGTGAGTGATGACTGGACTCATCCTGGGCTTGTACTTCTCCATCTTCTGTCTCTTCTGAGCAAGCACCAGAGCTGCCATGGCCCTTTCTGCCCCTGCAGGGTGGTTTTTCCTCCCTGCACTCCCCTCCTTCTCCGGAGTTGATGAGAGGGGACCAGACCATCCTGGCCCCGTTTGTGCTTCAACATCCTGGAGCATGGGAGCTTTCTGGCACCATGGCTCAGCCTGGAGAGGCCAGTATGTGCTGAGGGGTCTGGTCCTGCTGTCCCCAGCATGCCTGAGAGACCCACAGGAGGTAAAGGGTCTCTTTAGCATCTCCTTAGCAGCAGAAGCTGAGGTGGAGGCTCCAGGCCAGCCAAGCTCCTTCCAAAACCTCTCCAGCACTTTCTTC
>NW_009927110.1:7996-8404 GCF_000696875.1 Nestor notabilis | reverse complement strand
GTCCCTCTCACCCTGGGCTCCAGTTTACAGGAAGGTGATCTCCTCCAATGTGGGTGACTCATTCTACATCCGGACACACTTTGACTTTGAGAAGGACACTCCATCAGGGCTCAGCTTCGTCCGTGGGGACGTGTTCCACGTGCTGGACACAATGTACCGGGGCCGGCTGGGGAGCTGGCTGGCAGTGCGCATGGGCAGGGACCTGCAGGAGCAGGACAGGGGCATCATCCCCAACCGGAGCAGGTAGGGATGGAGCCAGGAGGGGATGGCTCCCCAGTGAGACTGGGATGTGGGTGGTTTGCAGGGGCGGGTGGGAAGCGTGAGCTGGTGAAATCCCTTTGCAGGGATGAGGGAGCAGTTGATGCTCTGGTTGCCCAAGGTGCTGGAGGGAAGAGGCTAAACAAGGCA
>NW_009927110.1:6260-7982 GCF_000696875.1 Nestor notabilis | reverse complement strand
CTCCCAGCCATGCTGCCGAGCAGGACACCGGCTTCTTCTGCCTTGCTCTTTGGAGCCTGGTCCTGATGCCTTTCCCCTTGCAGGGCTGAGCAGATCGCCAGCCTGGAGTCAGTGCTGAAAGCCACGTCCAGTGCCAGCCTCTCCGGAGCGCGGGCCGAGTTCTGGAAGCTGCGGGGCCTGCGGGGAGCCAAGAAGGTGCTGCGGAAGAGCCGGGAGGACCTGTCTGCCCTCACGAAGCAGGGACACTACCCACCCTACGAGAGGGTGGTCTTGAAGGAAGGTGGGCACCAGGAATGTGTTCCCATTGCCCAGAGCCACCCAGGGGGTGTTCAATTTGGGGCTGCCCCATAGGGAGTCCCAAGCCCATGAGCACCTTGAGGAGTGGGGCTGGATGCTGGGGTGCTGTGAGCTCTGTCCTCACCCCAGCTCCATGAGCAGGTCTGTCTTCTCCCCACAGCCAGCTTCAAGCGGCCGGTGGTGATCCTGGGCCCCATCACAGATATTGCCATGCAGAAGCTGAGCATGGAGCTGCCTGAGCTGTTTGAGATTGCCCGTGAGTGCCCCTTGTGCCAGAGGACTCGTGTGTGGGAGCTCTTGACTGTAGCTCTGTCCCAGTCATGCCTCACTGCCCTTCTCCATGACACCCCAACACCTTCCTGGAGTCATTCACCCTCTCCCCATGTCTGGGGAGGCCCCAGTCATGCCCCTCTCCCATGGAGCCAGGCTGAGAGAGCTGGGCTGGGTCAGCCTGGAGAAGAGAAGGCTCCTGAAGGGGAGATGTTAGAGCAGGTCCAGTGCCTAAAGGGGCTCCAGGAAACCTGGAGTGGGGCTTTGGACAAGGGTCTGTAGGGACAGGACAAGGGGAATGGCTTTAACCTGCCAGAGGGGAGATTGAGATGATCTCTTGGGCAGAAACTCTTCCCTGGGAGGGTGCTGAGGTGCTGGCACAGGGTGCCCAGAGAAGCTGTGGCTGCCCCATCCCTGGCAGTGTTCAAGGCCAGGTTGGACACAGGGGCTTGGAGCAACCTGCTCTAGTGGAAGGTGTCCCTGCCCGTGGCAGGGGTTGGAGCTGGAGCAGCTTTAAGGTCCCTTCCAACCCAAACCAGGCTGGGATTCTATGATTCTATGACACATCCTGGGGCTGCTGGAGATAGCCCCTCTCACACCATACTTCCATGTCCTGCAGCGAGCCTGCCCCGCGATGGGGCATCAGCCAAGGTCATCAAGCTGGACTCAGTGCAGCAGATTGCAGAAAAGGTGAAGAGACCTTCCCTCTGTCCTCAGAGTTGGGTGGGCCTGGGGGGAGTGCACGGCCTTCATCGCTGTCCCTGCCCGCAGTGGGGCTCATGGCCGTGTCCTGCCCCAGGGCAAGCACGCCTTGTTGGACATAACCCCCTCGGCTGTGGAGCGCCTCAACTACGTGCAGTACTACCCAGTGGTGGTGTTCTGTGAGCCCGAGAGCCGTCAGGGCATCAAGGCCATGCGCCAGTGGCTGGCACCCGACTCCAGGAAGAGCTCCCGGCGGCTCTATGCCCAGGCCAGCAAGATGAAGAAGCACTGCAGCCACCTCTTCACTGCCACCGTCAGCCTCAGCAGCAGCGCCTGGTATGAGGCCATCAAGGACATTGTCAGGACGCAGCAGAACCAGCCTGTTTGGACGGCAGCAGAGCAGGTACCCAGAGAAGCTGTGGCTGCCCCCCCCCTCGGAGTGTTCAAAGGCAC
>NW_009927110.1:6004-6204 GCF_000696875.1 Nestor notabilis | reverse complement strand
GCCCCCTGCCCGTGTCAGGGGGTCAGAGCTGGAGGAGCTCTAAGGCCCCTTCAACCCAAACCAGGCTGTGGTTCCATGATCCCGAGGGTGAGGCTGGGGCTCCAGCAAGGCAGTGATGGGGCACACACCCATGTCCTGCTTGCGATGGGGTCCCAGGTTTCTGTCACACCCCCGCACAGGTGGATGTGGCACTGGAGGGA
>NW_009927110.1:3951-5976 GCF_000696875.1 Nestor notabilis | reverse complement strand
CAGCAGCCTCAGGCTACCTGACCTGCGACAGTCGCGCCAACAGCGACTATGAGGACACGGATGGGGAGGCGGGTGCCTGCACTGACGGGGAGGCCGAGGACACCTATAACCAGGCAGGGCTGTCCCGTTCCTCTGAGCCAGCACAGGCTTCCCCGAGCCACAGCCTCAGAGACCAGGTGAGTGTTCCCACACTGCTACAAGGGGCTGGTGGGGCTACCAGGGCTAGTTCCTACGCGCTGTGGCACAGGCAGGGTCTCACATTGAGCTGCTGTAAGGTCTGGCTGCATATCCATGCCCAGCTCTGGTTCTCCATGGGGGAACATAGCCCAGACCGAGGCCAGGGCACAAATCCTGCTCTTACCTCTGACCCCTGCATCAGTCTGGTCTTTCACAGGTGATGGAGGAGCAGCAGCAGGAGGAGCAGCAGCAGTACCACAGCGACATCAGGTACTCTGCACACCAATGCCAGCCTGGGGGGCAGGGGGGGTTCAAGCAGCAGCCCCAGGGCTGGGGAAGGTGCCAGCTCAGCCTGCCCTGCCCTTGCCATGTCCCCACCAGTGGCAGAGGCATCACTGCAGCTTCTCATCCCGCAGGGAATACGAGCATGCTGCTGTGAGGAAGAGGTTCATGCAGGCCAGGGATGACTCAGACCAGGATGAAGGCTATGAGTGGGGTCCAGCTACAGATGTGTAGCCCTGCCACTCCCCATGCATCATCCAGGTAGTGCCATGCAGCACCCTGCACCTCCCAGCACCACCAACTGCCTCCTTCCCTGTTTTGGTCTGTACTACTGGAATAAAAGGGATGTTTTGACCAAGTTGGGCTGTTGCTGTGCGTGCTGGCTGGCAGCACACGGGGGAAACCTATGGAGCAGGGTGGCCTTGCTGGGACCTCCGTAGGCTCCAGTTATGCCAACAGCCAGCATTACAGCTGAGCCTCCCCTGCTCCCAAAACACAGCTTCCCATGTTCCCTACAACGTTTATTTTAACACCAACCAAGCCCCTGGGCACAGCCAGGTCAGCACCACCTCAGCCATGGGGTGAAAACACAGCACCAGGGGTGATCCTTGGGCTCATGATCCCAGGCTTCCCAGCAGGATGTGGGCCTGGGTAGTGCTGGGTCCTGTGTTCCCTTTCTCCACGCTGAGGGCTGTGACCCAGCGCCGTGCGTGTGGAGCGGCTGCAGGCACCGCCAGGCAAAGGCAGAGGTAGTTTCTCAGCTCGGTGCAACCAGCTGCACCCCCCAGGCTCCTGGCAAAGCCAGGGAGAAGGAGTGGGTGCGAAGGGTGCTGCTGGGTCTCCCTTGGGGTGCCAGCGTGCACGCACATGCTGGTGAGCCCTGCACTTGTGTTTCAGCACCAGCCCCACATGGGGAAAGGCACCATTGGTGAGCGTAAAAGCACTATGTGGTGAGCAGATGGGGTGACACCTTTCACATGGGGTCCCCTCTCCTCCTGCCAGCACCAGGCCAAGGTGAGGGACTCCGTGAAGTGGCGGAACAGGCACTGTGAGGTGGGGAGGAGGTACTCAAACTGTGGCACCACTGGCCCTGACACTGCTCAGGCCCCCAGAGCCTCCCCCCTGGGTCCTGAGTAAAGCTGAGGAGGTGCAGGATTAGACCCTGCTGGGCTCTGTTGAGGGTGCTGGGGCAGGAAGCAGAGCCTGTCCTGTCCTTGCAGCCCCAGGCACGTGCGGCAACAGCCAGGCTGGTGCTCAGAGGAAGATGGGCTGCTCCTGCCCGGTCAGCAGGCGGTACGTGGAGGCCGGCATGGTCTTGATGTGGACCTGGGCAGAGACACACACATCAGCTGGGGATGCCAAAGCCCAGGCTGGAGGGTGCTGGTGCCAAACCAGCTCTGTGGGCAGCCCCAGCCCCAGCTCACCTCACTGACAGCCTGCGTGAGGATCTGGATGATCTTCTCGTGTGGTGTTGCCACCACGCTCTGCCCGTTGATCTCGATGATGCGGTGCCCCACGCGGATGCCGCCTCTCTCTGCGATGCCCCCACGCATCAGGCTGCAGATC
>NW_009927110.1:2817-3920 GCF_000696875.1 Nestor notabilis | reverse complement strand
GGATCAGAGCTGTGCCCACAGCCCAGGGCCAGGAGCAACCACCCCCAAACCTCGCATCTGGGCGAGCTCCCAGGAAGAATTCTCGACTTGGATGCTACTTCTCCAGCACACGGCAAGGGCAGGGATGGCCCTTTGCATCACTGCCACTGGAGTCATGTGCTGAGCTGCAGCACACAGGCTTCTGCTCCCCTGGCTCTCCTCAGCTCCCCAGACCATCAGCTTCCCCCCTTCAGCTCATCGAACCCCCGTGTTCCCATCTAGGCTGCAGAGCCAGAGCTTCTTCCTGGGGCAGCAGCTCTTGGGCCACAGCCATTCCACACCCTCCATCCCCATCTCAGCTCCCCTGGCCCTGGAAATGCTCCTTTCTGCTTTTCTAACGCAGCCTCAGAGCAGGGAGCACCTGGGACATGGGCAAGAGCAACAAGTGTCCCTAAGGTCATGCCAAGAAAGCCAGGAAGAAAGCACCACCCTGAAAGCAAACAGCAAAGGAGCACCAGGGTGACAGATCCAACCCCTAGTGCTGCAGGAGAGCTACGAGAAGCCTTTTGCTGCAGCCCAAGCACAGGTTCTTTCCCTGTGGAAGCTAGAGGAGCACTGGAGCAGCGAGGACACAGCCAGAACTGTGTGTCTCTTGCAGAAGAGTGCCTGAAGCCCTTGGCCCAGCCCAAGAACTCACCACACCATTCTCAACGCAGAAGCCCAGCTGGTACTTGGAGTCGGGGCGCCGGATGATGGCCGTGGTGACAGGGGGACAGTGCACAATGTTCAGTGTCACCTCTGTCTGGTGCTTCAGCTCCTGAAAGGTGGGACAGGCCTTTGTCAGACATTGTGGAGCGATGTGGCATGGTTGAGGGGTGACGCAGCCACGTTGCTTATGAGAGGGCTGAGGATTAGCAACCTGGGTTCAGTGGGGAAACTGAGGCACACACAGGGATTGCTCAAATTTGGGGAGAACTTATAAATCCAGTCCAAGATGTCTCACTCTGCCCCTGAGGCCACACTCTCCTTGCTTTCAGCTCCTTCCTGCCTGGGAGGTAGAAGATATAACAGGTTCATAGAATCCCAGCCTGGTTTGTGTTGGAAGGGACCTTAAAGCTCCTCCA
>NW_009927110.1:1516-2537 GCF_000696875.1 Nestor notabilis | reverse complement strand
CCCCGTGAGTGTCTTTCTCTGCCCCAGCTGCCCCAGCCCAACTCTCTCAGCCTGGCTCCAGAGCAGAGCTGCTCCAGCCCTCGCAGCAGCTCCCTGGCCTCCTCTGCACTCCCTGTTCCCTCCAGCTCAGGAACCTGCCTCCTCACCCACCCTCCTCAGGCACCTGCACCCTGACACAGCAAGTTTTGTCCCAGCTTTGTGCCTGCATTGTCACATCCCTTCCTCCCAAGCGCTCAAGAGCAGGAACTGGGATGGGAATGGGTCCCACACTCCTCCCTGCTCTGCCCCACAGCCTCCTCTCACCTACCCACCCCCAAGCCAGAGCACTGGTGGGGGGGGGACAACACCCCAGCATCACAGGCACTCCCAGGCACATTCAGAAGCAGTGGGGCTGCTTCTTGTCTCTGCCAGCACTTGTTCTGCTCGGCTGGAGGAGGCTCACCCGGATGATGCTCTGGCACGTGGCGAGGGGCAGCCCCACCAGGCTCATCCCGTTGACGCACATGAGGCGGTCCCCGATGCTCAGCTCACCCGACCTCTCCGCGGGGCCCCCGTGCATCAGGTTGGCGATAACCACCGTGGGCAGGATGGAGCCCCAGCCTGACTCCACGATGGCAATGCCCAGGATCTCCCCCTTCTGCTTCTGGATGCAGACCTGCAGGGAGGGGAGGGAGGCACACATGGATTATGGTCACCAGTCATGGGGTGCCTGTGCCAGCATGGGTCTCCTGGGGAGCTGTGGAGGGGATGACACGGGGTACCCCACCCCTCCAAAGCAGCTCTTACATCCTTGCAGTTCTCCTGCCGGGAGAAGTGGCTCAGCTCTGCATTGTATTGCTCCTGGTCCTCCAGGGCACGGCTGTACTGGTGAGGGCTCAGCTCGCTCGGGTTGATGCTGTTGGCCTCCAGGAAGCGCTGGTAGGCGACACTGAACGCCTGCCCAATGGCCTGAGCAATGACCTGGGCCTGGGGAAAGAGAATGGAGTTGTTTGTCCCCATAGCTCTTGGCCAGTAGCTGCCA
>NW_009927110.1:0-1479 GCF_000696875.1 Nestor notabilis | reverse complement strand
CAAGGCCCACCACTGTGGCTGGGAACTCCAGGGCATCCTCACTCCTTCCCTGCCTGAAGGGGCCCCCTGCACGATGCCAGTTTTGTCGCTGGACCCCTCCATGTCATAGATCATAGAACTCCCAACTGGTTTGGTTTGGGAGGGAGCTTAAAGCTCCTCCAGTTCCAACCCCCTGCCACGGGCAGGGACACCTTCCACTAGAGCAGGTTGTTCCAAGCCCCTGTGTCCAACCTGGCCTTGAACACTGCCAGGGATGGGGCAGCCACAGCTTCTCTGGGCACCCTGTGCCAGCGCCTCAGCACCTGAGGTACTCAGGTGGGCTCCTTCCCCCTCTCTGTGCCCATTGTGAGCCCCCAGCACGGAGACCCAGAGCACTTGGTTCCATTAGGGCAGGATGAGGCCCAGGCTCCCAGTGCAACCCTCCCCAGGGCCTCTGCCTCCTCACGTCGGCCGAGTGGAAGACGTGGCAGATCATGGTGTAGAGCCGCTTCTCCCCCGTGCCCTGCGCCTGCCGCGGCAGCTTCCGTCGCGCCATGAGCACCACGAGGGAGCCGATGTCGGCGATGTAGGAGATGGTCTGCAGGGAGTGATCCATCATGGCCTCCTGCAAGGGGCACACGGGCAGAAACCAGCTCTACGCTCCAAGAGACAAGCAGCTCCTTCCCTCAAGGGCTCACCCAGCTCGGGCTGGGGACCCCGCGGCTCCCAGGAGGTGCAGGTTGCATGAGAAGCCTCATGCCAGCACAAGAGACCTGAGGGACACCACCCGCCTGTGTGAGATGATGATGGAGTGACCTGTCTCCTCCCAGACACGTGTCCTCACTCACAGGCACCACCCACCCTGACATGTGGGTGCCAAGCAGAGCTCCCAAAGCCAAACAGGAAGATTTCAGCAGCCCCAAATCCATGTGGATGCTCCCTGCTCACCTGTGTGTCAGCCGTGAGCACCTTGATCCTCTGCGTGGAGACAAACAGATCCACCTCTGTCATGGGCTGGGACTCCCCCTCTGGGGCCTGCAGAACAAAGCACCCAGGAGGTCACTGCTGCTGCTGGGGGGGCCCTGCCTCACAGCCAGGAGGTGCCTGGGCAGGTTCTGAGCCGTGCCCCATGCCCATGGGGCTGACGGCAGTTGCGGCCCTTCCCCTCCTGCACCTTGATCCTGTCCACTGCCTCCTGGGCCTGGGCCATGCGGACACTGGTCGGGGGATTCCGCTCCGAGATCAGCTGCGTGGAGCCCAGGTACTTGGCTCCAAAAACCACACCGTCCAGCAGATCCTCTGGGTCACAGGGGCCTGGAACTGAGGCATCGGGAGGGACTAAGCAGGGGCTGGTCCCCCCCACCTCAGGGGTACCAACTCCTGCTGCCTGTTAACTGTGCTCCTACACCTGGAACCTGGGAGACAGCTCCCGGCACCATCAGTTGAACCAACTGATGCTTCCCTTGGGCACACCCTGGAATTCCTCTTTCTCCCTTCCCA
>NW_009927109.1:0-4059 GCF_000696875.1 Nestor notabilis | reverse complement strand
TGAGCCAAGCAGCCAAATGCCCACCCAGAAATCTCTGGGACTGCTATCCTCTGTAGGAGGCTTGGCTTGGACAGGAAAATCCCTGAGTTCAAGGAGTAGCTCCGCATCCCCTGTGTCTCTCTGACATGTTCCCAGTTCAGCTCTCCCAATAAGCATGTGGGGACTTACTAACCCAAAGAGCCTGTGTGCTCTGACCACCGTTTTCCAAGGAAAAGAACATTTTCCCTGTCTTCTACTGCCAGGAACAGCACCTGTGATGATCTGGCTGTCACATCTCACTCTCCCACAAGGTGATCATACCTTCTCCAGTGCCATGGTAAGAAGCTCATGCTTCTCCTGCTTCAGCTGATCCCTCTGAAGGAGCAATTCCTCCTGTGTCTCTCTTGCAACTACCAACTCTCTCTGTAATAGTGAATATTTTTCTTCAAGTGCAGCAAAGTCCTTCAGCCTATGACAAGGGGAAAGACAAGTTTTAACATGAAAACATTCTCCTCTCTAAAACCAAGATACATACTATGTCCAAGATGTGGCAGTTGGAATGATTTCCAACAGCTTTCTATTTACACTTAAAGAATGTGGGGGTTTCCTGACTAGAGCTGCACCACTCTTTGCCATTGATGGAGGTGAAACATTTGCCATTGAGAACTGGCTACCCTCGATTTGCACAAGGCTGAGGTTCTCAGTGACTTCTTTGCCTCAGTCTTCACCAGCAAGTGCCCTGACAACGCTGCCCAAGTCTTGGAAGGCAGATGCAGGGGCTGTGAGAATGAAGACCTTAGGCCCACTGTAGGAGAGGATCAGGTTCAAGATCATCTTAGGATCCTGAATGCGCACAGGTCCATGGGACCTGATGAAATCTATCCATGGGGCTGAGGGATCTGGCAGATGAAGTTGCTAAGCCATTGTCCATCATACTTGAAAACTCATAGCAGTCAGGTGATGATTTATGTTCTCATGAAATCTCATCTGATCCTCTCTTGTTTCAGCTTGTGCCTGTCACCAACTACTCTGTTAAGGTTTGAAATGATTTTTGGAAAGAGTTGTAAGGAAAGAACAAGGAGGCAGCTGTGGTGTGTGTCAGCAGGGAGCCAGACCTGCCCATGTGCTCCCTTCACCTTTCTATGCTACAAATGATGAGCACGCCAATGGTGGGCCTCCTAAAGCCCAGCAGTGCCCACCCCTGCCCAGAGAAAGCTTTAACTCACAGGAGCCCATGGTCACGATGCACTCTCTCCAGTGCCTGCTGCTGCTCCACCTTTTCCTTCAGCTGCAATTTTGTGTTACACTGAGGGAGATGCCAGGCTTCTTCCTCTGTTACTAGAAGATTTTGCTGTAGGTCTCTCTTGATTTTCTGAAGTCTTGCACAGTCACTGCAGAGACAAGGCTTAGTTAGAAGAATGAAGAGGCCTGAAGAGCCACGGATCCCATTTTCATCATTCCAGGATGGAGCTGCGTGGAGCACAGTAAGGAAGAAATTCCTCTTCCCCTCACAAAGTCACTGAAGAGGAAAAGAGTAAGGAAGGCAGCCTTCTGCCTTCATTCACTGAGAAGCAGTGACTAGAAAAGGGCACTTAAAGAATAAGAACTCAGAGAATCAGCATGTCGAGAGGGAGGCATCTTGTATTCCAACATCATGGTGAATCTCCAGGTCCTGCCTTAGGATTCACAGTAGAGCATGAAAAGCAGTGACAGAGGGATGCTAAAGTGCCAAATAGGAATACACGAGGTATGGCAGGTGAGTTCTTTGCCTGTAACACCTCTGAACTCCCAGAACTGGAAGCAGATTGCCTCTAGAACACAGGAGGAGGGGGTAATATTCACCTTCTGAGTGCATCTGTCAGAGCCTGGAGGTGCTGCTGCTGGTTGGATGACTTGCATTCCTCCTCCAATTGCTCAAGCCTTTGCTGCAGCCTCCTGCACTCCCCTTCCTGCTGTCTCAGTTTGTGCTGCAGGATATTGATGGTGGTGTCCCTGACACAAATGTCTTCTTTTAGGGCCTTCAAGGAATAGGCGGGGAAAGAGCACAAACAAGCAATAAGGAGCAGGGAAGATGGCTCCAGATAGGTGCGAGAAGAAACAAGTAGAGAGAAGGCTACAGGTGTGATGAGGTGGTGGAGGTCAGGGAAAGAAAGCAGCAGAGCACAGAGTTGGTGAGACTGGCAAGGCAGTGCATGGGAACGGGAAGATGAGAAAGAAACCAGCTAAACTGGCTAAGTAAAGGAAAGGTTTCAAGCTAAAAGAGGTATTAGCAGCTGAGCCTGTGGCCTGAGAAGCAGAAATTCTCACCTGTATCACCTCTTGCATCTTTGCTGATAGGTTCTTGCACAATGCAAAGATACTGTCTGACTCAGCGGAGCTCACAGAAGAGAGGGTGGTGATAGACTTGGCATGCTGGAGACTGTCAGTGGAGTTAATGCTGACTGTGCTCTCATTGTCATCTAACACCATCTGAAAGCCCACATCAAGCTGTTACTCTTTACTCATCCTACTTGGTTTTCTATATCAACTTCTCCTTTTCCCCAGACTACACCTAGAGTTATTAAAGCCTCAGTTCTCTCATTTGCTCAGGCCACAAAGCACTTTTGTCCCTGTGGCCACAAGTACTCCAGGCATTTCTGAATACAGCTACTCTAAACAAGACGAGAAACACGGGAAGTGGCTGGAGGCCACTTGAACACCCAGTTTCTTGAAGCTCTGAGGAACAATTTTGGTCTCCTTCAGCTTCCTAGAGCCACAGACATGAGCACCAGATGAACACTGCAAATAGCAAGGAAAGGAAACATTAACACTTCCCAGGGAAGAAGGAAACCAATGGAAACTGGAAAACAGGAATGAAAAAGCTACTTGTCCTGATTTCAGCTGGGATGGAGTTCATTTTCTTCCTAGTAGCTGGTGTTTTGGCTTTAGTTTGAGAATGATGTTGATAACACACCCATGTTTCAGTTGTTGCTCAGTGGCACTTACCCTGATCAAGGACTTTTCAGTCTCATGCTCTGCCAGTGAGGAGGGACACAAGAAGCTGGGAGGGAGCAGAGACAGGATGCCTAACCCTTACTAGACAAAGGGATGTTCCATACCACAGCTCAACATGCCCAGTATAGAAACTGGGGAGAGTTGGCTGGGAGGGGCCTATTGTTGCTCGGGTTGGGCTGGGTATTGGTCAGCTGCTGGTGAGCAACTGTTGTGCATCACTTTCCGTTTAGTTTTATATCTCTTCCCTTCTTATTTCCCTTATCGTTAGTAGAAGTAGTAGCAGTAGTGGATTTATTTCTCTCAGAGTTGTTGTGCTTAGTCTCAGAGTTGCATTATATATCACCTGAATTGCAGGCAGCGTTCCCTGGTTTGGTGTTTATGCTTTGGAAGCCTGGGCTAAGGTTCTTGTTTTGTTCTACCTTATAAAACTGTCTTGTGGTATGATAGAATTGCCTGTCATGAAACTTATCTGACTTGAGTTCTTAGCATTGCCATCATCTCTATGCTTTGGGAGCCATCTAATGGGAACTATTAATAATTATACCTTTTGCCTTTTCTCCTCAGAGAGCCAACCTATGGAGCAGACATCCTCCCACATCTTCCCCTTCCCCATAAGGCTATTTACAGCAGCATCTGAGAATTTTAATGGTTTTGAATATCCTTTGAATATCCTAGAAACCAACCTGGTCCTTTTGCTGGGAACTAGCATGTTGCTGAAGGTGTTTCACATCTTGTTTGAGGGTAGACAAGTACCTAAGGACACCACCAAGAGATCTTCCCCAAGGCTGGATAGTTATGAGTGGCAGAGTGTGTGGGATCGCCTGGGCAAGCTCCTAGGCCACTGGGCCCCTGCGATGCTTTTGAACTTCACTCTGAACAAGCGCAAAATCCAGGAACACTTGTGAAATATTTGGAACAGGACACCCCCAAGAGAGCGTCCCCAAGGCTGGATAGTTATGAGTGGCAGAGTGTGTGGGATCGCCTGGGCAAGCTCCTAGGCCACTGGGCCCCTGCGATGCTTTTGAACTTCACTCTGAACAAGCGCAAAATCCAGGAACACTTGTGAAATATTTGGAACAAGTATGC
>NW_009927108.1:22629-34936 GCF_000696875.1 Nestor notabilis | reverse complement strand
CCTTTCCAACCCTAACTATTTCATGATTCTATGAACCCACGAGGCCCGCAGTTATCTGCAGACTTCAAATGATGAGTTTCTAACCTGAGAGAAGGACCTGATCCCGCTCCTTCTAAGTGACCAGGAAACTCTCAGGGGGCTTGGAAGCATTTCATAACTGCATACAATGGAGTCAAAGCCTGAGAAGTCCAACTTTCTCCTCTCTAATTCAAGTAACAGCCCACCCACATAAGATGAAGCTGTACATTAGGATAATGAAAAGTCATTAATTCTCCTCTTACACAAGTTTCTTATGAAAGTTTCTCATGAAAGTTTCTCAGTTACTCCATCAATCCCCTCTGTTGACACAGGATAATGGAGATGTAGTAGATCAGGCAGACAATATTACAGACAATTTTCTGTCATGCACAATCTCAGGTCCCGTCCTGCTCAGCAACACACTTATATGACCTCAGGAACATTACCTCATATCTAGGAACTACTCTTTTTCCCACCCCTGTGCAGTCTTGCAAGTGTTGCTTGCAAAACCTCCCTGCTGTGAGGCTGGAGCTGGCACTGGAGTCACCATCTCTCTTTCCTGCCTGCATGGGGCTTTGATCCAACCTCTTGTCTTGCTAGGAGCCAAGTATTGTCCTTCTGGCTCCCTGTCCCACCAGGTGCCAGGAGCCAGGGCTGCTAATGTTGTGCCCACAGAGGAGGCAGTGTGACCCTGTCATGAATGGACAATTTAGATTGCTTAAAGAACCACTGTCAAAAGTATCAGCAAAAGTGGTTTTACTGAAACACAACATTAACAAAGTTCAATGGCAAAAGTTCACTTGATAACTGTACTGCACAATCGTTTCAACAATGATTCAAAACTACCAAGGCAGAGTAAAAGTTACCAAGACAAAATTAAAGTTACCAAGACAAAACAAATTCACCATAATACAAAGTTCTGTGTGATATCAGTCCCTTACCAAAGATCTGCTGATGTCAAAAGGTATCTCTGCCTCAAGGAGCAACTTTGAGAGGCATTCCAGCTGAAGAGGAGATCATCACCATGCAGCCAGGCTGCTTAGCAGGGAGAGCTCAAAGAAGGCTCATTTAGGCTGTCATAATTAGGAATAAAGTGTTCGGCATGTAGTCAAATTACGTGTGCTGGAAAAGGTATGCACGAGACTCCTTGCACCTGCAACTTTTGTTGTTCCTTGATAAATAAGTCTTGGAACATCCACCTGGTGTTCATGTATTAATTGCATGATCAGTGTTCCAAGCTCATATGCATCAATGCTCACTGTGTCACTCTGCTTCTTTGTGGGTTTCCAGAGAACAGACTGGAAGTAGAGAACTCCTTGGCCCTGTTACGGCTTAGGTCTTTACCTCCTTTGGAAACTGTTCCAAACTACTGTTAGTTTGATTAAGGGCTCGAGTGCATCCAACACGAGCCCCCGTAGCCACATATCTGCAATACTGCATTTTGAGCTGGAATCTGCCATGATCTGACCCAGTCCTAGGACCTGGCT
This sequence comes from Nestor notabilis, assembly GCF_000696875.1. Lineage (NCBI taxonomy): Eukaryota > Metazoa > Chordata > Aves > Psittaciformes > Psittacidae > Nestor > Nestor notabilis. The sequence continues at coordinate 33,431 of NW_009927108.1, read as the reverse complement.
GCTGCAGCTGAAGCATGTGAACCATCCTGAGATGAGTTACGGACTTTGTGTGCAAAGGCAGGAAAGCAGAAAAGCAATTACCCTCTCCCAGAAAGTAAAGCCAAACCCTGTTCCCACAGAAATCAATGGTGAAACTGTTAGGACTTCAGCAGCAACAGTTCAGGTCCTTTGTGATTGTTTGCCTCCTAAAAGGAATTTTGCTTCATTAAGATGCTGAATCTTTGTAATTCAAATATTTGATTTGCTTCGGGTCTTGGGTTGTCTTCATTATGTAGTTGCCAAAAGGGAATCAAAAGGGGTATCTCTGAACCTGCTGTGAGGCTGTGAAGCTTTATGGAGTGTTATGTGTGGGGCAAGAGCAAGTGGGCAGTGCCTCTCTGTTTGATACCATTGTTATGGAAACCTAAAACTTCAGGATGGCTGGTGAAATCCAAGTGGTGCAAAACCCAAGAAAGACTGTATTTGCTCACTACTTACCAGGCTTCTGCAGAACAAAATGTCTGAGTTTCTGCCTTTTGTGAATATGGGCTGTCCTGGGGTCCTAAAGGCCAAATGCCCTCTTAGGTGTAAAGGTCAGGAATCCAGCAGCGGAGAAGTGATGGACATGAATCCCAATAGCCACTTCGGATGCTTACTCTGGAAACAAACTCTCACACAAAAGTGGCAAAAACAGAAGACAAATGAAAACTGTGTGTTTTATCCCAGGATGAGTTACCTACTAGGACAGGGAAGAAAAGAGCAGTGGCTCTGTTGGGTACCTCCAGCTTTTCATACCCAATTCAACCCAGCTAGCGATGACAGAAACTTCCTGCATTTTGATTAACTCAAACAATATGATTCTAACAACAGAGGAAGGAATGTCCTTCAGCAGCAAAGTGAGTGACCAGATAGAGGTGGTTCATTGCACAGTGATTTGCTAAGCAGAATGACACACTGGGAAATAAAACTCTTGCAGACAAAGGAAAGGCTGGAAAGGGTTCCATTTTAGTTGCAAATGGCTTAATTAATCACTTCCTTCAACTCCCAAAGGAAAGAGACAGGCTACAAAAGCTCTGCTTGTATTAACCTCCAGGCAAGCAGGCTCTCTTTACTAAAATTCATTTACCTGCAAAATGGGGAAAAAATGACTGCAACAGAGAGGTTCAAAATAGTGAAGTCCAGCCACTTCAGTAATGCTTTTCCTTAATAATAATAGAAAAGCACACTGAAACTCAACAGTAGAGTTTGTTCCCATTTCTCCACAAGGGAGAGGCAAAGGTGAGGATATCACCAGCGCTTTTACTTGCAATCCCTTCATGTAAATGAAGACAAAAGCAGAATGCATCACTGTTGCCAGACCACCTGGGACATGGGGAGGAGAGGAAATTTCCAAATGGGTTTTAAGACAATTCATTTATATTTATCTAGGCAGAATAAATGTTTTTTTTTCTGAGATAGCATTTCCCTTTGCTCTATCTAGACCACCAAGAAAAGAGGGAGGCACAGAATTTCTATTGCATTAATAGTCCTGGTGTTTACGGTTTTGGCTTTTATGAACTTGTGGGAGCTGTTTATTGAGTCATAAAGTCTACTAATGGGGATATTATCTTTAAATTATATAAGTACCACAGTATTTGGGTTAGTTAAAGGAAAGGTTTAAAACAGTTACACACTTACAGTTTATCTCAATTACTAACATGATCCCATAATGGGAATTTAATTGCTAATTGCTAGCTTATATTGAAGAACTACAATAACAGCACAATATATAGCCTGTATAAACATGTCCAGACAATTCTATATTACCTCCTTTCACTGCTACCTTCTTGTATGGTAAGGCTCTTTATTACAATGATTTAATTCGTAAATGCCTTAAGTTAGGAATTCCTCTTTGTCAGGAAAGCATTGCCACCAGCGCTTCATTTGACAGATTTTAGCAAGGTGCCTGCACACAGTCAAGTAGCTTTGTGCAAAAGGTACAGCCTTACGCATACACTTACATACTTTGCTAAATTAGATTCTCAGAGACTTCTAACAAGAGAAATTGTAGTTCCATTTACATCAAGCCAGGTTTTCCTGTTTGCCTAGATGGAATGAAATTTGACCAAGACCCACCAGCCAGAGACCGAGTCAATCTCACTGAGGCTAAGCATGCTGCCAAATCTCTGCTCAGCCTAAGCTCCAGAACACCCCATGAAAGGGACCACATGCATGTTCAGCACATACCATGGACTCATGGTCTCCTCTGCCCAGTCTGACCAGCTCAACCCAAACTACCCACAGCTGTCTGAAGTTCAGTCCTTCCTACACATACAATACTTACTGCAGTGTGGCCTCAACCTGCAGCAAGGGTGTAGAGCAACCAGGCAGTCAGTCACCATGCTTGACCTCAGTGCTCCTCTGGCAATGCTGATGGACCCCAAAGGTGGGATTCATCTCACCCAACAGCAATACAAACATGTATGTTTAGCTGGTTGCTTCAAATCCCTTCACAGTCAATGCAGGGGGAGGGGCAGTGTGTGGATAACTGCCTCCTGTAGATATTCCTGTAGGCCAGGAAGTCCATCGCCCTTCCATCGGCAAGTAAGGGATCCAGAGAGCTCTTGCAGGTGCAGACATCTGCAATGTAGACATCTGAAGTCAACAGACCTAAGTCTCACCCATAAACCTCATGCTAATTTAGAGGAGGCTCCTTCCCACTTGCACCACAGCAGCTCTGCAAAAGATCTTCCTCCTGTCTTCCAAGACAATGTCATTCTTCTGACAGATTTGCCTTTGAAAGTGGGAGCTCTCTCAAGTACTGTCAGGTGATACAATGAAGTTTTGCTGTTACAGATCATCCCACAGTGCTGCTTGCCAGGAATCTGCATCAGATTTCGAAGAAGTTTGTGAATCGGCTCCTTTATTTCTCTTTGTTCATAGTTCATAATGCGAAACTAGCCTAGCAAAACAGGACACCAAAGAGGACAGATGGCTAGGGTGAAAGGCAGATGAGGGTAGCTAGTTTATTTGTGTGTAATACATACCAGAAGAAACTTCCAGATGATTCAGAAATGACCAGCTGTGCAGAAAAAGAGTTTATATAATCGATCTATAACCTTAATATATCATATTAATTCACTTCCTTATCTTGGTTATGCTCCCTCAGTGGTTTTAACTTTACTGGAAACTGGTAGGGAACATGGATTTCCCCCCCACACTTCCTTATCCGGCTTGTTTGACCATTGCCTAAAGCACGGCCATTGTCTAAAGCATTCAACAAACCGCAAGACATTAATTCAGAGCAAATAGTAATTTTAAAAAGCCTTCTTTCAAGACAGCTTTCTCTCAAGTTTTATCTATACTTCCCTCTAAAGCCTGTAAATAATGTTTAAAATCTGACTGACCTCGGACTGTGGTATTTTTAAATCCTGAATTGTAACTTCTTCAAAACTTGCTGCCATTTGTCTTTCTCATCATACTGGGGCTTGCTGGCTAAGCCACCTCAAAGAGGAAGACATGCTGCAAGTGGATATGCTACAGAAAACTACAGAGGGCACAGGACATTGAGGAACTAATGTTTCCCTCCGTGTTACTGAATAACCTACATATGACTACAAGATGTTAAAACTGGAAAATTCTTCTAATGATTAGTTCCACGTCTCAAACCATGGGAACACATAGAAGCGTTCAGCAAGCAAGAGACCAGCAAATTATTATTAGTGATATATAGACTGCTGTTCTCTGAATGCTGTCAAGTGACTGAAAACATCCAGTATTTTGGTTAGTGCGGAATTAGGATCCCTGCAGTTTTCCCACAGAAAGTACGCCTTTGGGAGGCAGAAATGTCTCCAGGGCTAGAAGGACAAGACAAAGAGAGCAGACATAGAAGTCAACTGTGCCCAAACCTTTTCTGTGAAGAGCTTTTCTGCGAAGAGCTTTTCTGCCATGAAGTAGAATCAACTCACAACAGCATAAGAGACAAATGCAGATGGAAGAGTTCAACATCTTTTCATTTATATAGATGAACATCTGTCTGACATTGGTACAAATGCCTCTGTCTAGAAAAATACTGTAGATGCCTGTGCAACATGCAGGACACAGGAAAATAGTGCTTGGTAAGGAACTTCATTATTGTCCACAGATTGTCTATGACTGTTTGTGCCTCCCATTATCTGAGAGAGCCCTGCTGCTGGTGACCAGAGCAGGCATGCTGAACTGGACAGGAGCAGAAGCTGATGCGAGACTGTGAGCAAACTATTCCATCACCTGGATCTGAGGACTGGTCCTCTATGCTGTTTGCAACCAGCCATTTGCTTGCAGCAGCAGTTATTCCAGAGAACTTGAAGCCTCATACTCTCAAATGCCAAGTTGAGGAAATAAAAATTAACACTGAACATGCAGCAGACCCCAGCAGTGAGAAGGGGAGCCAGTATAGTAATGTGAATCTCTTCACTCCTCCCATGGACAGCACAGATAGTTGTGGAAAGAAGATATCTTTGGCTTCCCTACAGAGATCAAGAGCTGAGATTAATGGCAAATGGGAGGGCTGTCTTCCCCTTTATACCAAGCATGCTTTAAAGCTGTGGCCTCCTGCCATCTTGAAACATAATCTTCTGGTATTGTCTTCATTTAGGCCCCTCATCCACAATGTGAAAAGAGAGAAGAAGCTGGTGGCAGGATTAGAGGAGAGGTTGAAATATTCTGGGCAGCATATGCTGTAAGTCACATTATACAGAGCATTGTTGGACTACTCATTGGCTAGGGCTTTCCCTTCTGGAAGCACTGCTGCTTGTAAAGAGGAAAACCTGGTGAAAAGTGTTTGCAACACATCAGACCACAGCATATGACATATTGTAAGCACAGTGACAAGCACTGAAAATATTTTTCAGGCCCTGCCTGCCCTGCTCCTACGTGACCCTTTTGTGCTCGTCAAGATGCATGGGAAAATAAGAGAAAGAGAAATGAGAATTCTTCAAAAGGGTGTTAATAAACATCCTAAAATTACTGTCACCGGATGACTCATCTCAACCTCAAACCAGAGTACCTTAGTCTTGGAAGGCTGTTTGGGACCCTCATTCTTTCAGAAGTCAGAAACCACCTTTTTTTGTCCAGTTTAAATTTACACATGACAAATCATACCCCTTTGTTCTTAGGCTACCAATGTTTTTAACTGAAAGAGATTATTTTCCTTGCCTGAACATAACGTATTTACAGAGATTATTCTCTCTAAGACTTAATTTTATTTCACCAAATAAGCCAAGCTCCTTTAGTCTCCTTTCTTATCTCCACTCTCTTGGTCTACTTTCTAGTTCTTCTCTGCACTGGTTCCAGTTTGCAGTTGCATTTCTGGACCATGACTGACCAGACCTAAACACAGGGTTTCACATGAATGAAAAGAGGCTCCTCTTTGACCTATACATCTCTAAAAGCTATTTGGTTAGTTCTGAATGTTCAGTCTTACTTGGAAACCCCCAACTATACAAGATTTCCACAACTGACACATACCCTTCTGAAGCCTGGTAAAAATTTACAAGGGCAACTGCATTCTTTTAAGGTGTCAAGCTCAGTCTTGGTGGCATGTTTTTCAGCTTTCATTAAACTGTCTTCAAACAAAAGTTACTATTGTTTGGGCTCCTGACACTTAGCCCTGTGGTCACATATTTTTCCTGTCATGTAAGAAAACATTTTCCTCTTTCTATTCAAAAAGCAACACATGGCTTTGTCTACAACTTGGAGCATCTTAGCCAGTTTTCATGGGGGTTACCACTACTTTCCCATTTTATTGCAAACATCTTCCTAAGTAGCAGCAACACACAATTATGTCTTGCCTCAAGTCCTTTTTTTGCTAACAAAAAAGTTTATAAGCTGAAAAAAGCTTCATATTTTGCCATATGGAGGGAAAATAATTTCTTCTCAGAAGCTGGGAGGGCTAGAGATAAAACAGACTATTAAAAATTTCATTTACACTATCATGCAAAAGTGCAGTAAGTTATTTCTAAATGGAATCATAATTCTAAAAGGGACCTTCAAGTTTCCAAAAAGATACAGATTTACTAAATAACGTTATGGTTTGAACTATTGTCTTTCCCTCAGTTAGGGGATTTAGATATGTTGAATTCTCATCCTTCTAAATCAAGTACTTCCTCCCCAGATTGTAATTTCAGATTACAGAAAGTGCAGGATTTTCAGTCTACTGATGTGTAAGTTTCCTAGCCATTGGCTCACACCTTTTCTGCCCCTGTGGAATAGCCATGGATGAGTCAGCTACCCCCCTTCACCTCAGCTCTTCCATTTTTTAAACTTCTCTCTCAAAAGCATGCAGTAAGTTCAGATCTAACCATGGCTTTGAGCTGGCATAAGCTCAAAAAGATATAAAAATGCTAAGGAGGGACTCCATTTAGTCACTGCAATTTTGAGCAAAGAGGAAGGCATTGATTAATTTTCAAAGGGCAAGTGCAGTGTTACTGCAAGAAAGTTGCACACTAAAATTGCATGGAAGGACCGTCTCTTCATACATGTCTCACCAAGTAAACTTTGGTGGCTATTCATCTGAGACACATTTAAAAGAAAAAGTAAGAACTGATAGTTTCCATGCCACGCCTGCAAACTTTCACATTTGAAGGCTATAATTATCTCTGATACCAGAGCAACTTTATACTGTGCTAAAACCTTGCTAGTTATTTATTTATTTCCTCCATAAAATAACAATCTTTAACACAAACAGTACTTAAGCATCACCACAGGGATACAGCAAAAAGACGTATGTAAGGGGCAAAAGATAGGGCAAAAGAGGAAATTTGAATGGAGTAACCTTATTGTGATAATACATTTTGACCAAATATTTTAAGAGGCCATCCAAGGACCTTTGTTTGCACAACAAAGCAGAGTCGGACAGACTTTCTCGGTATTTCTCAATACTTATAAATTCTCCATAAAACCAGGCACAAAAATGAGAAGATACAGTTTTAATTATGCTTGTGTAATTATGAAAGAGTACTGTTGATTTAGAAGGAGTTACAAAACCACATGAAGTATACATCTATGTTGGAATAAGAAATTAAATGCAATAAAACCTATATTTGAATCTTTTCAGTATCTGTCTAAGTTTGGGAGCTGAAACACTAATCCAAAAGCACTGCCTTGCACAGGTCAGATTATTCTTCCTTGCCAAACAGATCATCCAGAAGAGGTAAGTATTTGATGTCTTTCACATGAAAGATTGGTGGTTGTCTGGTCCAGTCATCTTCATTCTGAAATTAGTAACCCAGACAGTAACTTAGGATACAATGTTGAAAACAAGAATAATTAAAACTGGTCAACGTAAGATTGAATGAGCTGCTTCATTTCCACATAATAAATCTTTGAAAAAGTGGATCTTCATATAACACATCCTCTTAAAAGATTACTACATGCACATTTTTATCAATCTTGGATAATATTTTATTAAAAATATTTTCTCTTATTAGCCCTTCTGCAGGTATTTTCAAATTAAATAATGCTGTATTTTCTTCACTGAGGCATTTATACTTCAAAGTATTGGAAGTCATCTATGACTCAACACCAAAAATCATACAAAACAATGAGATAGAAGGAAAGAAGAAAAAAGTTTGCTCAACAAGCACAACCCTGTTGTTGAAATCTATCTGTCAAACACAGCCACCGCAGCCCCAAAATATTGCTGTTAATTCATGGTTAATCACGAACAGAATGAAAATCGGATTCTAAAGTTAAACAAGATCTAAATCCCTTCCTTTCCATTTCCTATTATCTCTTCATTATAATACTCTTGAACTGTACCAAAGACAGAAGAGACATTGCAGCTAAAAAAATAAAAGTCAGTAAAACTCAGTAAACTATACTGGCACCAATTTGGACATTGTTAATTAAAAACAGTGCTCTATGTCAGTGTGACAGTTACAGCAAGGTTTTGAAGCAGATGAGAAACTGATTATCCCAGCATGACAATGACTGGTGATAATTTCTATGGATGCTCTTTCTTTCTTTTTTATTTCAGCTGTAATCTTCCTCCCATAACTCCATGCACCATTCTCAACAGGGGCTCTTAGACATCAGCCCATCCACTGGCTGTCCTCCAGGCAAAGATAATGTCTTCTTCACACCCAAACAAAACCTCATCTCTTATGCTGATCCAGACATACATTTCACCACAGATGTCCACTTCAACCTCCTGCTTGTTTCACAAGAACGTTTTCCTCCACGTCTTCACCTCATGAAGGCTGCCTCTTGGTTCTACCACCACCTGTACCCCACCTTCAATTCCCTCACCTCCCAGAAATCAGGTCACATTCAATAGCTAGATTAGCTGTTGTGTGAGGGGGAAAAAAAGCAAGTCAAACACGTTGAACAGCTTTTTGGTAGAGAGCTTAGCACCATCTTCAAGGCAAAAATCCTCTTGCCACAGGTTCTGACCTTCTTTCTGTTTCTGTGATACTGAGGCTCACGAGGCCTCTTATCCTAACACAATCTCCTGAGAGCAGTCACTGCTTAAACACTGAGTTATATTTTAAGCACAGAATTCTTCTGTAAAAACAAAGAATACTCACTGAACAAAACCTAATACACACTTTGAACCACAGGACTGTTGTATAAAACATGTGGAAGAGCTTTGATTTTATCTATACAAGATGGAAAAATTCTTCTCAATGACAAAGTGAAAAATAAACCACAATGGAATGCAGAGCAAACCAGCAGCTCGCTAGACATCGTCAGTTTGAGATGCTACAGAAGAAAGAGCTGGTAAACCAAGTAAGAGAGGAGTCAGGTTAATAGCACAGTACTTGAGGAATATAGTTTTAAACTATGTCACCGATGAACTTGAATTTAAAGGAACGCTATGTTTCTAAATGGTCTGAATACAATCAAACACATTCTGTACAAGCATAGCAACACGTTGCCTAGGCAAGAACAGCAAAACTATGTGTTGGCAGAAGGGTTTTGGATTTATCCATTACAAAGTTTTTAAAAATCAGCATAATTGCCTTATGCACCATTTATTTTTAAATGTTCCATTCAGCACAAGAAGGCACGATCAGATTTGTCTCTGCAGTTTGTTGATACCACATTTTTATTTACCCCAAGTAGCAGGCTGGAGGAGATGTACAAGGTTGATCCATCAATACTGCTCTTGCAGCACGCCTACCAGTGATGTGGTGCCTTATGTACAAGTTTCTATGGAGTTACAAAAAATACATAGCTATTTTCTGCCGTGTCAGCAGAGTTTAAAGTGTTTCCTTACTGTCTCAGCAAGCAAATAGATCATTCGACATATGATGATGACATTTGTGGGTGAAGCAGTATTCATGCCAATTGTTCATGGATAAATACACCTGTTTCCCCTTCTTTTTTTTTTCCTTCTAGAAAAATGTCACAGAGATGTGACATCTATTAGGCACAGAGATGTTACAGGGCTCCTCGTCCCTGTTTGACTTCTCTGCTTCATTCTAAACCTCCCAGAAAAAAAAAAATTACTTAAAAAAGACACAAACACGCAAATATGAAAACTGTTGTGGTCTCCACTGGATAAAGCACTCATGCTAAAGTTGGCAAATTATATCAATGCACTGTACTGTTCCCTTGCTGAGATATACTGTTTTTACTCTGAGAGGTAAAAATTTACCTTTATTGTCTGGAAAACAGGGATTGGATTCTCTCTCCAGTTCAGCCCATCCACAAACTTCTTATATTCCACTTGCTTATTGTCATCTTCAAACCTAAGCAGAATATACATAAACTCAAGGTTAAAGGAAATTTTTAACAAAGTTGTACCATGTTATCTACAGCATACTAATACATTACCTTTTGGATAATGATTTTTTACTTCTTTATTACCAAAACCTGGCAGGAGTACAGAAAGACACAAACTGTCAGGACTTCTATATCATGCATTCTATTACACATTCTTACACCTTATTATCGTCTTTCATAGTAGAATTCAACTTCTTTATGGCTTATTATAGTTCAGCTAATTTCATTTTACTTTTGAAGCATTTCCCAAACTTTTCAAACACCAGAATCTCACAACTGGTGAGGAACATAGAGGTGCGATGAGCAGGGTATGCTTCTGTTGTGTAGAAAAGAAACGGGTGCAATAACATGAGAGAGCTGTGCTATAAAACAACTGACTTATTTTATATGGCTTTTACAGTCATTTCCTGAAAATAAGCAGTCCTTCAAAAATGCTGTTTGCACACACCTTGGGATTAATTTACAATTGACAAACATAGCTCTCTATCCTATCAAATAATAGCCAGATTTAAAAATCACAAACCTTGTCATTCAGTAGTTGGCTTATGGCATTGTTCTTTATGTCTATAGAACAAATATATATTTGTGTTAGTTATGAAGATCCTCTAAATGCATGAAGATACATATACTGCTGAGGTCTACAGGTACATGTGGAACACGGTACCTCCCTCCCTTGAGTTTCTAAAATCACTACCCTGCACTAATAAACCCCATGAGAGCAGATCTGTAAGCCATGTCATCCTTCTGCCGTTGATGTGGATGAAACAGCTTCGGAAGAAAAGTCCCCAGTTCAGCAAAACACTCTGGTGATTAAAGCACTTGGGAACCACTGCTACATCCATGGCATTAGTCAAATACTTGAAAGATATCCACAAGCTAAAGCTACCATGCAAATCATTCTTGAAACTAACAGCTTAACTGCTCTGCTGCAAATACTGTCCTAGCAGGTTCTGTAAATGACATCTGTCTCACCCAACACTAACAGATAAAAGGGACCTGGTTTAAGCATATAAGCAAACCCTGGAAATGTCTGTGCCTCACTGGGTTCCATGGAGAGACATACAACTAGAAAGACT
>NW_009927108.1:2588-22598 GCF_000696875.1 Nestor notabilis | reverse complement strand
CCTATTTGCAGCAGGAAACACCAGGTTAAACAATTCTGCCCTGTAATCTGGTGAGACAAGGAGCAAGATCATCACCAGGAAACAAGTCTTTTAGAAAATCATTTTATCTTGTTCTTAGAGAAATAGCACTGCACAAAACATGGGCCTCAAAACCCTTCAACCACTGTAGAGGGTTCTCGTAAAAACTAAGCATGAAGGTACTTGAAAAGACAGTTTACCACACAAACTTGGAAAACAGTACCAGAGAAGAGCAGAAATAAATCTAGTGACAAAAATAAACTGCAATAAACTGCAGCTCATCCTGTCCTCCTCCTCCTCCACTCCCCACCTTTCATTTAATAGTCAGCAGGAGAGATAATAATAAAATACACTGACAGCCATAAACAGAGATGCTAGTGATAAACTGGAATGTTAAGTACAGTGAGTTATGCTGAAGATGAAAGCAAAGTCAGAAAAGAATGCTACTGTTATTAGTATTAAAAAGGAGCCTGAAACATTGCCATGAGAAACTCTCCTATAACAGCTTGTTTCTTTATAATAGCTCACATGCAAGTTAACATTTTCATAAAGCCTTACTTTTGGGGAAAAATACCATTCCCACTTCTAGGGGGTTCTTGTTTGTTTCTGCAAGTGGCAATTGGGAAAAGAAAGGAATTTTGCATTAGAAGTAGCAAGACAATAAAAAAAAAGCTTATACTTCATTGAAAAATTATTTTGAATTTCTGAGGTATGATGACAATTGATTTTATTTTGCCATAATATGCATTTATATTTTCCTCATTGTGAAAAGTCAAAAGATTAAGTCTACTGCCAAGATGCAGAGCTGTACAAGCAGGATTTTTAAGTAAAGAACAACTGAAGGCGTGTAACTACTTAAACATGTTAAGGCAATGAAGTCAAGGAAAGCATTGCTTCTGCTTTTGACAAACATTAACAAGGAGAAAAGTCCTTTGATGTGACAGCACTGGCAAACTGAGATGACAACATGGGCATGAAGTTAACTATAATCAAAGATTTTAACATGGGCAGAGGAAATGGGATTCCTAAATCCCATATTTAAATAGCTACAGAAACCAGCTTAAAATATTACTCCAGAATTATCCATAAAAAAAGAAAAAAAAAAAATAAATCTACTCTTCAGATCTCCTGCTGTGACTTACTATATCAATCTACTAAAAGCACACACCTGCAATTTGTCATAGAGTATCCAGATGAACTGAGGAGATGCTATCAATTTGTGCATTATTAGAACAAAGATGTCATACATTTTGGTGGCTGGAGTAAATATAAGTGAACCTGACAGTGCTCTTCTGGAAAGGAAATTAGATTTGTCTTATCAAGAAGATGCAACAAAGATCTCCTGAAGCCATGCTTCTCTTCAGTTTTGCCCTATGACTTCACCAATGCATGTGATCTCAGGCTACGAAATTACTCCCCCATCGCTATTATAGTTTGCAGAGCTTTTTTTTTTCCCTTTGACATTACAAAAATAATTGTACATTTCTGCTTCTAAAAATATATCCATAATTAAATATTCCAGATATGTCAAAAATCTGGTTAAATTGCATTATGACCATTCCTGAGCATGCTTTGGTGAGTAAAGGTTAATTACAAATATTTTTTCTTTCCCATCAAGAAATCTGTAGCCCAAGCATTTACGTGAAAAGTTAATACACATGCAGAGTTTTTTCTAATTCCTTGGTTTTGAATAACATTTATTAAGAAGTTAGTTCAATAGTAATAGAGAAGAAGTATCATGCTGCTTTAACCTTAGAAAAAACATTGGGATTCTTCAGCCTTTTTGATAGTCTTTCTGTAACATAGATATACACCTAAACTGTCACAAACTGCTCATACGAAAAGATTTAAAACAGCAAGCATGGACAAGTCTATGCAGCTGATCAGCAGAAATTAAGTAATGGCTACTATTTTTGTATATATTTATTCATGTCTTGAACAACTATAAATTGAACTATGAGTTCCTCAGCATACTGAATAACAGAAATAATTTCTTTATAAAGATACAAATATTAATGCTGCATAGAGTCTTTTCATCACAAATAGCATAGTGAGCCTCTGGCACCAAAGGTAATGAGCAGAAGACAGACTGCAAGAGGAAGATTCTGTGACCATTTCTAATCTTGCTCCTGCTAGAAGGACACTTGCTATTGCAGAAAAAAAGGGTTTGCTTTGTGAAAGAAACAGGTCAGCCCTAAAAAAATATCATTATAGGTAGGCAACTAGGTAAAAAAATTATGACCCAGTGACAAACCAGGGAAAACCTGAGCAGGCAGGAGTGGCTTGGCCCGGCCTATTAGTGACTTGAGAGCTGAGATGACCATGTAGGAGGCTTATTATTATCAGGCACTGCTATCTGAGACACTATGGATTCACTTTTTCAAAACAACAAGCCCCCCTCCAGAATCCAACAGTCTCACCCTAGTACTGTGGAGAGATGAAGAACTACACAGCCACTTTTGACAGAAATTAAAAGACATACTTTTAAAAATAGGGACATACACTTAACAACTAAACTAACGGAGAACAATCAACATGTAATACTTGTAAACTTGTCATCTATTCTTTCTTCCCTCCATTTTTTTCTTTCTTTACCTGCCAGCTGTTCCTCTGAGGAAGGACTGGATCTTTTTAAGTCCTCATTATCATTGCAGTAAATAAAAACAACAGGAGAAAAACCAAACCAAACCAAACCAAAATTCATTACTTAAGCACTTCAGCAACATTTATTTATTAAACTGTAATTGTTCATTATGCCTACATAAATTTTAAGAAATGTTTATGATTACTGCTGTAGTTTTCTAGCAGAAACAACTGCTACAATCTACATTGCTTAATACATTGTGAATAAAAGTCTGTATTGCCCAGTGATTAAAAATCTAAGTGAGAAAATGCTTATGGAGAAAGGAAATACTTTTTAATAAGCCAGCTCAGATAAAGTGGAAAAATGGGTACCTAAATCCTACTATTTCACCATCCCACAATTAAAAATATAAATTTACTCCCAACAGACAATATGAAGGGGTCTTAAGAAACCTCTGTATTTGTACTAATTCTCCCTACTCTCTGGAAACTGAATGGTCTTTGGGTACAGTAAACAAAGGTTTGGGTCATCTGGGGGTGACCACAAAATTAGACAGTAACTTCTAGTCCCATCCCATGCTTTTAATAAGTGATAGATCACTGCAGTATAATTTACAAATGTAAATAATAAATTCTGTAAGAGTATTACCTTTCAAAATGGAACCATTAAGTCCTACAGAAAGTCTCTGCCACCTAATCTCAGATAGCAAAGCTGAATAAACACACAGCTTCAGTCTTCAACTATTATCTGATCACATTGTCTAGCATCATTTTAAAGCTGAATAGGGTCCAGCTAGTGCATTAGCTATATATACTGATTTTGTGGGAATCAATCCAACAACTTTTATTGTACCACTTTCTTCCTTCATAAATACAGATATGCACAGTAGGAATACCACCACATCAATAGACACAAAATTACATGCTTCCTCATACTCCCCCCAAAAAAACCAAAAACACAACCTAGGGGAAGAATATTGTTGACAAACTTCCCACACTGAATTGCATGCTCCCCAGGAGTGAGACTGTTCTTCATTAACAATAAACCTGCCTGTTTATGATTCTTTTATCTCGAAGAAAACTACAGGAAGCAAGAGGAAAGAAAAAGTCTAAATCTCGTTCAGACAACTCTACTCTTCAATTTACAGATTACTTGGAAATTAATTCCTATTTAATAGACTTCAAAAAAATCAAACACTAACCCTAACTGCAGCCTCATGAAACAATGAACTTACCAAGCAGTGCCAACTGCACACATTATTAAGAATGTGACAGTCTTCCTTCTTACCTGCAGCGCAGTGACTCACCACATAAACTGCCATCTTTCAAAGCAGCTGATACTGTAACTTAGAACTGACATTACACATAGCAGTCTACCTTATGAAGTACTTCTCACACTGATTTCTGAGGCCTGCTTTACACCATTTACCTTTCTCATAGAGAAATCTGCAATAAAAGATTGCCACAGCCCCTTTAGAAACAAAAGAAAAACAAATGGGTGGTAATTTAGAAATCCAGCTCTTATACAGGCAATAACCGTCTCTTCCTCCATCACCTACAAAAAGAACCTACAACAGCTGAATTCTAATCCATGGGTACCTGGCTAAAGCTGAGTGAAATCCAGCCTTAGTCTCCTCCTTGTCTTGCAAGCTTATCTCTGATTTTTACTATAGTGTACTGGGCTTTTTCTTTTTAACTGCCTACACTGACACTCTTCAGAAGACAAGAGGTTCATCGCACAAAAGCTTTCTCTGGTATAAATTCACAAACAATAAACATATCTCTGGAGCCTATGATGTGTCAAGGCTTGTCTGTTTTTCATCAGTACTGGATTAGTACATAAATAAAAGCCTCCAGTCCCTTCTCCATGAATCTATTCAATTTCAGCCTTAATGAAATGGAAACAATGAGAACCCCTTGTGCAGTACAGGATGCCAATTGTCCTCCAACAATTTTTGTGTTGGGCAGCTTAGTGGGAGTTCTGAAAAATGAGGTTTAGATTAATGCTAAAATTCAGATATGGTTCTGATGACCAATGCTTGTAACCTAACTGCCAGTGTTGAACATCAAACAAGTTGCCAAAGTTGTCTATCTGGCTACTGCAGGGAACTCTTCTGAAAGCTTTTGGTCTGAAAACGGGGCCTTTTTGAAGAATAGCCCCTTAGGCTTCTTAATGCAGTCTTGATACTGATTTAAGTAGGAAGTCTTGCTTGCAGTACAAAGATGCTTTATTTAAACAGATTCCACATTTCTGCTTGAGTAATTTCATTATTTGATGCTTAGTTTGCAATTCCTCCTGAAATCAAGCATTTAATGTAAGCATTTCACACAAGGGAAAGAAGAGACCAATGGGCATGCATTTAAATCTGTTACCAGAAAATCTGGCCATGATAACCAAACTCAAAGTGACACAAGTGTTCAAAAAAGCACCGGTTACTCTGAATTCCAGCCTTTAAAACAAGTGCATTGAATACCCCATCTTTTCAATTCTATTCCCATTAATACAGCTAGCCAAGCAATTTGTCTTGAAAACAACTAAATGTACCATGGAAAAATAGCAAAACCATACCAATGTTCCTTTTCCTTTTTAAAAATTACAGTAATATCTATTTCAGGTGAGATTAATAGGAGTAGCAAACCACTTTTATTTACTACTAATGCTGTCTACTTGACTCAAGGTCATTTCATTGTATTTGTCTCAGTATGTTTGTTAAAACTCACATAATGTGATTTCATAAGATTATTGTTTTTACCTTACACAGGAACAACTAATGCAAGAAAAGTAAATTTCATTGATAAGAGAAAGTATTAGTAGCTGATTCCCATAAGACTCACTCCATAGAATTCTGGCAAAATCCAGATGATCTACCATATCGGATAAAATAAAGAGAAGTTGCACCTCAGCTGATTCTAAATATTTTATGAATAGGGAAGTCCACTTTTGTATAGGAACAAAAATCAGCATCATGAAAAGACTAACATTATATAAATGACAAATTCTTAAGACCTGTGTCTCCAGCAGATATTTAGCATTGATTTGTACCCATGCATGCAGGTCATACTACCTGCTTTTAACTTACATGGTCAATAAAGCTTGCAGATCATCACGAGCCAGTGGCAACCTAAAGGACTTACAAATAGTCCTGCACATCTCATGAGGCAGCATTCCACATCTACACAAAGAGAAGGGGAGAAGTGTACGTAAGGCATTTTCCAGATTTACTTCAAATGAATGTTGCTGTAAATAGGAAAACACGTAAAGAATATCAGGCTAGAGATAAAGAAAACAAGGTTTTATGAAATTTAGCTACTATAAAGCCGAGAAACTTGAATTGAACATGGTGGCCTGTCTCTCCCACACTGATGTCCTTACTGATTCTCTGTGATTCTTTATCTATGCTACCAGGGTACAAAAAGGGCAAATGAGTCATGCAAAGATTCAGCTACAAATCCCTTCTTTTTTTCCCTTAAATAACTATTTTTCCTCTTTGTTTTATAATACTGCGTTTTGCCTGTGAATGGGCACCTGATTATGTCACAGAATGCTCAGGACAGTATCTATAATAAAAAGTACAACAGTAAAATTAAAAAGAGACAAAAAGACTATGCTTTCTACTGACAAATGCTGAGAAAGGCTTAACAAATAATATCCTTTGGCTGCAATATATCATTTGCTCAGCAACAAACAGAAACGTAGGTCTACAAGCAGAGATTCCCAAATCTCAGGATCTGGGAGCTCCTGATACATAGTGGAAACTTACTTTTCACGGTCATTGTATAGAAACACTGCAGTTAGTTGTTCAAAATTCTCAAACCTATTTTTCTTTAGTTGTTCTTGAGCCACTGCAAGGAGGTAGTGGAGGTCCATTTCATATTCATCTTTCACACCATAATAGCGCCCAAGAGTCACCATTTCATGGTCTGAAAGCGCTCCATCAGTGATACTGACTATCAAATTTCTGTTCACAAAAACAATAGCCTACATTAGATTTAAGTAAATGAGTTAAAAACAGTTAATAATCACTCAGTTTTATGGGGAAAAGAAAAAAGGATTCAAGTGCACTCATTATATAATGCTGTATTCAGATCTTTAAAGAATGTATCTACTTAAATTTGAAATCCAGATATCTTATAATGGAAATTACCTGAACTCTTGAACTTCCCAGGATGTCCACATTTCCTCAGCAGTTGACTAAACATACAAAACCACATAATAATGATGACCGAAGCCTTTTTCCAGAGATACCATACTGACACGGAATATTAACAGAGATATTTTGGCATCACATTTATGCAACAAGACAGTGAATTAACAAAATTCTATCAACAAACATAATTTTTCATTGCTTCCTCTCAGAGGCTTGTGCGGCCCTGTTCAAATGAAGATGTCCCTTTGTAAAATACAATTGTACATATACAGCTGTTCAAAAAAGGATGCTAAGCACTGTATAGTGTCTACTTTGACTCAGCTACTGTTTTGTTTGGGGTTTTTTGTAATAAGTAGATGAAAAAAAATCCTTTATTTGCAGTAGCAGGCGATAAATATAAGGAGAAGACAGGTTGTTGACAGTAGCAAACCTTGAGATTATGAAGACTCAATGACCAAAACTCAGTCAGTTACTGAATATTATGATTTATATTGTAGTAGCATAGAGATCCAGTCAAAACTGGAGCCTGCAGTAATACTACTGCAAATACAAATAAGAGGACAATACTGTCAGATAAGTAAACACACTCTAAATGCTTGGGCTGGCAAAACTGAAAGCATAAATAGCATCCATCTGAATATTTCCACAGACTGGATTTCCATACACAGCCCAGATTTTTCTAGTGTCAGGATTTTAAATGTCTTTCATTTCCTCAAGTCAGTCAGTTAACAATCAAGTCACCAAAACCCCCAGATAAAACTACTGTCTTATTTGGGAAATTAAGCACTATTTTTGTGATTTCTAGGGACTACTGAGTGAGACCCAAGATTCACAAACAGAATTACATCTAAACTCTTCCTACTAAAAGAAACAAGCTGCAGCAATTGTTCCCACAGCTCTGTTATCTTCTGTTCTACTTTTTTTTGTGTTTGTTCTAGAAGAATAAGACAGATTGCAATCTGAATTTGGTAGAGAAAGAAAATATAACCATTAGATGCTTAATACAGCTGTTTCCAAAGCTGAATTGAAGATAGACATCTTTGTTAAATCCACATGGCTCTTTGTCTCTAACAGTCAACAGTCTTGCCAATAAGTTATGAGACAAAGAAGCTTGGATAGGACCATATGATGCACAGGCATCTATGTTTTAGTTATTTTTCTCTTCTCTTTTTAACAAAGCTTTCAATAGTTTTAATGATAGCTTAGGGGATAACTTCACTGCACACCATGCATTTATTTCGTGGATGATGTGCCATAGATTTGGGTTCTGAAAGTAGTTAAATTGTATAATTACAATTCTGCTTCACTACATCATACTTATAGGTGTATTTTTAAATGCAGCTCATAAAATCACTTAGGTATAAAGGAAGAAATCTGAACAGGCAACTTCAGAGGATGGATAGTAAAGCTTTAGCTGTATTTAGGATAAGAGGATTATCATGCTGGTTGAAGCTATCACACAGATAATTGCCTGTACTAAAAATAATCATTTGTAGCTAGTCATAATTATGAAATGCCATGACAGATTATAAATAAACAGTGATGTACACAAGAAAATACAAAACTGAAAGAAAAATACATATTCTATTCACAGAAAAATATATTTGACTTTTCAGAGATGCAAAGAAGTGCTGTCATCTTTGTCATTAAAAATGTTTCTTTCATTCTATAAGATACATGGACAATAAAAAGAAGAGAGCCTTTAGATTACTGGTTATAATATGAACAAACAGAAACAAAACCTACTCTCACTATAAAGCACAAAAGTTAAATGTTCGTAAGAGGTAAATTCTTCCTCTGGCCATGTGAATGCTTCCTGTTAGATCCCCTGTGGTCCCACCACGGGAGGGATATAGGCCATTAATAGGTGCTCAGTCTGGCTTAGATGAGCATTGAGGATGCGACAACACCTATAACAGGGTTCCCCTGTTTTCTGTCTTTCTCATGAAGAGGGCTACTGTATTTTTGTTACTGAAACCAGGGGCCTCAATACCATACAACTAGACATACCTACTCCAAGCCGCAGAACAGCACTACCCTAAATTAAACAGCTGAGCTGATCACAGCTGCACAGAATATGACTGTGATTAAATTTACACTCAACTGAGACTCTTTTTGATAAAATTAAAATATTTCTTTGCTGTTTAAAAGCACAGTCATCCCTCCTAAAAGTGTGCTCCACCAGTTTTGTCATGCAAACGTTCCAGAACTTTGACCTGCTCGTAGCGCATGTAAGAACATGGTTTTGCAGATGATTATTTCATAACCTGAATAAAAACTGTAATTATTTTATTTTAAACAGTTATTGTCAATATAAATTAAAACCCTATTCCAAGTGCTATAACGTTTCTTCAGATACACACTTTCATTTTCTCCCCTTCTTACTCTAGTAATAACATTTTCCCTCCTAATGCAATTAACAATTCAAAATCTTGCTTCTATCAAGTAAAATATTTGAGTCTTGAAATATTTGATCAAAACCTACCAATTAGCATTGCCTCTGAGTTTAAATCATACTTTTAATCACTTATTTTTAATTTCTGAATACCAATGTGTTTTAATTTCTCACTACTTTCACTTTGAATTGCTGGAAGAACCTTCTGGTGATCTATATGTCTTCTGAGATATTTCAGAAGCAATTTCTGCCTAGGTTAACATTCCTATAGAGCTAACATTCCACACAATACACACCTACCTATATGCTTTAGTCACTGTGACAGTTCCTTAATACATCGTGTATGACCACTGTGGAAACCAATTGCTTTTAGGTAAAATTTCCTCCTGTATTCCACATCATTAACTTTACCACCACCCAACACAGTTCATATGCTCAAGTATTCTGGCTGTGGAATAAACTGAAATCAGCTTGCATTTAAGCATGTATCTATACATTTGCCCGTTGCCATATCTGGATCATTACCAGAATCGATGATTAAAGCCCCAAATAACACCATTTTCAGGAGAAAACTCAAACATTCCTTCTTGAATTTCAAAGCTACTAATTTATTTGACTCTTAGGATGGACTTTTCTTTATCTTTCAATGTGCATATTACTGCTGACATCTTCACAACACCCTGTGCTAGCTCCATAAGAAGTTGACAGACTTGAGTTGTGCTTTTCAGCTTACTTGAAGCTATCACATTTCTCCTTTTTTCTGGGGCATGGATTCTATGATTCTACAATTCACTTTCTTTTTCACACACAGTCTCCAAGCAAATGCAAAACAAATGTATGCCATTTGTCAGGTAACACCGATGCAGAAAGCATCAAGAAACAGTCACGCTCTGTAAATTTTTGGGGAACGTGCCTTCATTATACACTAATACCAAAACCCACTGTCTTACCTGAAAGCGTCATACTCGATCACCTTGTTATGGTCTGGGTCAGTGGCTGCAAACAACTGTCTGATTTCTCGGGAACGAGGTTCGGTTATACCTTTCAGCTTCTTGAGGATGGCACCAACATCAGCCACAGAGAACTTAACAGAGGAAAGCAAGACATAGATTAGAGGGAAAACCACTATGCAACCAACCATGCATGTACCAACAAGAGTTGTCAAGAAGCAGAGAAACTGTGAACTGCTCAGGATTATCTGTTTCTTCATTGCCTCATTTCAAATGCATAAATGAGCACTGTGTGAAGTTTGGACAGAACCTTGGTACCGAAAAAAATTTGCTTCCTGCCAAGACTATAAAAAATTGAACAAAAAAATATTAGATCATGCACTCTCAGAAAACTATTCCAGCTACATAAAGGAGATGTACTAAAGCTTCTGCTAAAGCAGAAGCACACACATTTTAAGTACAGTTCCAATAACTTGTTCCTCATTTTACGTTGGTGCACCTCACTTAATTCTCAATTAATAAATTTCACCAAGTTAAAACTAATCTTTTCACCATTGTCTCCAATGAACTGTTCCAACAGATAGTCTCATTCGTATTAGACTACATTGTCTTACATACTTAGAATTAGCAGATTGAAAATTTATTAGGAACCAACTATTTTAAGGGTATTTAAAGTCTCTGTGACACTGCCAGAGCAGTACAAATTGGTCCAAGTTTAATTATTACATCACTGGTTGCAAGTAAAATGCTCAGATTTAGAAAATATGATCATTGCCTATGCCAAAACTCCAGGTACAACCCTGGCATGCAATGCCCTGCAAGGCAGTGGTGTGGAGTAGCTGGACCAGCAATCAAAAAGTTTTAGAGACCGCAGCAACTTTTTTGCTCCTTTCCCAAACAAGAACATTGTTTGAACCAAAACACAAAGCTTTTTGCTGAAAAAGCAAGGAATAGAGACTGAGAAAAACTGAGCAGAAGGAATCAATGAGCAGAGTATTTAAAGATGGAGAAATTGTTCATCTGTTTAAAAACCTACCTTCTCTACATTATCAAAGGAGTCATTTTTACACCTTTTTTTCTAAACTACAAATTCCAAACACCTATATAGATATTGAGTGTCCAAGCAGCATGGCAAGAACTCTTCATCCACTTTCTCCCCTTCTCAAGTAGCTGACATGCTAGTAGCCACAATCTAGTTTTGTTTGATTGTCTAGCTTAATCCTGAGTTTATTAAGTTGAATTCAGTGACAGTAAAAACAACCTTCATGTTTGTGCTACAGAAGAAAACAAAGTTTGAACAATTGGGACTGTTTCAGAGATGATGAATTCATTTCCAAGGAGACACAGTGATGCCTTGTTCGAAAGAGTCGTCTTCAAACTCAGATAATACCAGTAGGACTGTGCACAACACACATGTTCTGTTTCACAAGCAAATTCACACTTTCTAAATACATTTTTATCCTTCAAATTGGAAAAGAAACTGAAAGTGTTGAAAAGTTTGAGAATTAGAGAATTAAAGTTATTTTCAGTACAGGTGGCAATCAAAATGACAAGATTCCACTATTTTTTCTGCCCATAACTTAAAAACAATAAATACAACTTTGAAACAATAAATACAAAATAAATACAATTTTGAAACAAAATATTAAAAACTTTCCAAATATCTCTTATGGTGTCAAATGTTCCAATGACAGCAAAAACAATTCCCATCTGCACTATGAGTACCAATCAAAATTTCATCTCAATCAACATATGCCTATAGAAATGTGGTCAAAATAGCATTTTCCAGAAGAAAAACATTCCATCTGGATTTCTTTCACCAGTTTTCAGAAAACATACCAATGTGTTCTTCTGAAAGGTAATCTCTGTCTATTCAGAAGGAAAAAAATTTCTTGTCTTATTTTAGAAATAACTGACAAATAGACATCTTAAAATTGTTTCTCCCTCTTCAAACCATCTTCCAGTTCTGCTTTTCCCTAATAATTGCTGAAGTTCTTACGGTTTGTGTATGCAATCCCCTGATGAACTGAGGCAAACCAGGTGTGTCTGTACTTCTGGAGCTCTATTCAAAGGATGTGAATAAAATATCTATCATTGGGATAATAAACATTATTTTTTTTCTCCACCAGGTGTTTTAAAATGTTAACTGTGCAAAGAACATTTCAAAATTCACTTTAAAGAAGCATTTTTAGTGTTGCTTCTTCCCATTTTGCAGATTTTATTTCAATAATATGGAATCATTCAGTCTGGAAAACTAAGATGTCACCTCTTTGATCCAAGATAATCAATGCAAACAGCAGTTCCAAAGAACGTTTATAATCCAGTTATGTGTTCTGTATGTTGGAGAATAACTTTGGGTTTGATTATACTAGGAGGAGAAACAGTCCAGCAGTAAGAAAATATAATGTATAGAGCTTTGCCTTTTACTGCTTAAAGCATTTAGCAGTCATAGCATTTTACATCAACAAGCATTTTGCAGATCTTCTTCCATATTCACAGGTAAGCAGGTGCTGCTAACGCCACTCTAATTTACAAAGATATCACACCGTTCTGCTATTTTCATTTGAGAGAACAGCATTCGTGGCCCAAAGGCAGCAGAGGATCAGGTTGCACCTACCTCCACCTCATCAGCACAAGGGCACAGCAGTCCTCAGGACTGCGCTACGCCTACTGATGTCTTGGGAGTCCTGCAGGTTCACTCACTTTGATGAGACAGCAGACACTGAATGATTAAAACTTGCATTAAGGACCTTCTCCACCCACAAAAAGTCCAGACGAATGGGCAGAAAACCACAGCTTAATAAACCCTCTTGGATGTTTTCCCTAGGCATGCTTTCAGCAAGCCTAAGCAAAAGGGCAGCTCTGGAGAAGGTCTGCTGAAGGCACAATTCATGCTGCTGCCCCGCCATGAGCTATGAACCCATGTATTTATTGTTGCTTTCCCCTCTGAAGGCAACACAAAAAGGTATGTATTGAGTGAAACTCTTTACAAACTATAAGCTTCAATTTCTGACTGTGATATGAATTTCTAAGATTACAATGGAAACATTTTGGCAGATAAATATGCATTAACCCAAAAATCAATTCAGGGAATAAAATAGCCTAATCAGTAAGTCTCTAACCTGGATGTGCTCACATCTTGAGTGCTGTGCACTGTTGCAGTCTCCACATCTTACAGTTCCCTTGCAAGGACAGAAAAAAAGGCTGAGGGGGAAGAATGTCTGAGATTTACAAAATTATGCTGGTAGTGCAAAAGGTTGAATGGAGATCTTCACTAAACCCCAAAACACTAGAATTGGCATTTAAACTAGTGAGATGTTGGTTTAAAACAGATAAAAGATACTTCTTTTATCATATATTTTTTACGTAGTAGCCAGTGAACTTTTCAACTTGCTACCACAGAAAGCTGTGGAAACAAAGAGTATCTGTAGGTTAGAACAATTTGGGAACAAGAGGTCCATAAACAATCTCAAGAAGGAATAGGCAGAGAACATACCTTCTATCAACCCTAATACAATAGAAGTGGATGCTGAGAAAGTAGAAGGGAAATGGACTGTAAAGAGTGGCCAAGCTTAGACTCCATAGCTATCATCTCCTAAATCCAATGCTATCAGAGAGCACTGGGCTGTGAGCTTTGGATGAAGAAACTGGGTATAAATAATTCTGAAAAATATATAGAAAAGGTACAGTCTTTAAAGATAATAGAAAATAACAAGAGCCTGCTTCACCTCATTTGCATGCTTCTCCATGTAGTTCAGTGTGTATTCATCAGCATCCACCAAAAGAAAGTTGTGACCATGGAAACAAACACTTGCTCCAACAAACAGATCCTGAGCCTTGAAGTATTCAGATGGCTCGCTCTTAAAGAGCTCCTGTCCAGGCTTCTTAATGCGACCTCTTTCCAAGAACTTCCCACCAAGTATCCCTATGGAAATAGAATTGTTAATAATTAATTGTGGCTTTACTTGGAAAAAAGAAGAAAAAAACAAACACACACAGAAAAGAAAAGCCAAAAACCTTCCCAAACCAGTTTATTTGTATTTAAATATTAGTTTTCATCACTGAGTTTCTTGTCTCATAATATACTCTCCCCCTCCCTCTCAGAGCAAAAAGAACTGTCCCTGTCAGTGTCCACAGCAACAATTATATTGTGCATATTCTGTGACATGTATCACTTGAATGCCTGCCAAACACCTTTCTTTTTTTAATTTTCTTTTAAATGGGACAGAAACATGCTTCTTGAAATCATTCCCATAACCCCATTGCCAGCCTTGGGACTGCCCCTTGAGAAATGTAAGACTCGAAAAGCAAGATGCAGGCAATTATCCTTGAACAGTTAAAGAAAAAGAGAATTTCACAAATTAGGATAACACAGTCCTACAAAGATCACAAATTCTGCTGCACTGTAATTCTAACTTGTTTTTAAGGGCTTTTGGTTAGATTATTTCTTTTCACATTGTAATGATTTTATTCATGCCACTGGAAACTGCATGTGGTACTCAAGGGTATGTAAGATACCAAAAGGAACATTTCACTTTCCAGTAATAGGTTCTCATGCACAGGATTGCATTGCGTGTACCAAGCTTTCTAGAGAACATTCTGTCACATGTTTAGTTTCATCAGGATATGTGTCCTACAACAACACTGGAATCCCTGGGATTTGTTTCCTGTTCATATTTGAGCCTCCAAGCCAAAAGCATACTTTAGTAATGTTTAATGACGTCTTACATATTAGGTAGTGATGCAAGTCCAATGAAAGGCTGATGAACAATGTAATAAGATGCCTTTTATAGTCAAAATTATAAATGAATGTGAAACCCAAACTACTTATTAAGCCAGAGTTTGGAGCAGGTCTGTCTTAATTGCTTCATTAGCTCTATAAAAGCAAAAGACAAAAAATACACTATGGTAATGGTCAGACCTAGCTTGACTCAAAAAACATTTCAAATCACTAATGTAACTCTAATCTTAACACATTCCTTTTCACCTAGCTATTAAAATAAATATGAAAATTCAGGTTATATAATCTTGGCAGCTCTTTGTAATATTTAAATAGAATTGGTCTCTGTAACATTGGAATTTCACTTTTGTCTCTATTTCTCTGCAACTGTGCACTTAGACTGGAAATTCATCTTAATAACTCTGTTCCATAACTGTTTCTTAAATGTTATGGGTTAGTTCATCTCAAGAGGTATAAAGAAAAACAACCAAAATACCTCATTAGGTCAGAGATTTTACACTGAAACCTGATGAGAAATTTTGATGGAAATCTACAAAAGCCAGGCTCAAAGCACAAAATAAACACGACAACCAAAGACCCTCTTCCATTAAGATCAGATCAGACTTTGCAGGTGTTTGTACAGCTGTTGGCTTGGTCTTACACTGAGTAAAAAAGGGGATGTGCTCTTCTGCATGGGGAGCCAAAGTTCTCATGCTTTGACCCCCATCTCAAAAAGTGTTTCAAGATGTCCAGGCCTGTGCATTTTAAATGCAGTTTCCCAGTGTTACTAACAATGTGAAGTACTCCTCTGCAACCTTCAGCATGCTGGACTGACAAAAGTAAGAGCATTCTACTTCCATTCTAGGACTGAGATTTGAAACATTTTCACTTGCCAATTTGCATCAATTCATGCAAATAAAAAGGCAAAAATAGCCCTTTGAACCTGTGCACAAAAGGGATGGTTATTTTGGGAATCATTTACTCTTTTAACACATCCCCTCTCTAAGACATGCTCAAGCTTACTCTTCCCCCATCCCATCCACTTCAAGATTTTTCTTTCTCACATATGAATGTTCTTCACTCCCATTTTGTATGCCTTGATCCTTTTCCCTCGCTGCCTTTATCTGAACTCTGCAAAACCTTCTCAGGCTTAATCTCAAAGAAATCCACTCACTTTTCCTTCAGACATGACTAAAATGAGAGGGAGAGAGAGAGAAGAGAGAGAAGAGAAAGAAGAGAAAGGGAGAAGAAAGAAGAAGGAAGATGGGAACAAGAACTTCTGCAGTCCCAGGGCTCTTTCCAAATACTGCTCTACCTTCCCCTCTCCCCCTCAATCCCTACTTATCCTGCCTCTTCAAGGCTGTTCTCACTAAACTCTCCAATGGATAGTTCTTAGACACATCCTCCCACTTCACCTTCCTACCACCTCCGAAAGTCAGCTACTCCATCCACTTTAACATCCCAGGGAAGTTAAAAACCCATTTACAGGATGATTGCCTTTCATATGCATCTTAAAGCATTTGTTATTGTTGGTGTGCAAACTTGCCTATTTATTTTAGTTACACATTGGTTACACATTTTGTTTGACTAGCAACGTTCAATAGGCTCCCAGCTGCAATCTCATCATATATTCTTCATCCCAAAATAAAAGAAGGTCAGGAAGCAATCTCTGGCCTGGCACCCAACTGATCACATTTGTACTGCACAGTGTGTGGCTCTGACTGCTCTGGGTGCTATGTGATAAATTTGGGGTCATAAGACACAGCTATAATTTTATGTGTTCAAACTGTTTGAAGGCATGTGAGGGCTGTGCTGCAGTCAAAGTGACGTTTTACTGCATAAAACTCAGGATTACGTATTCCAGCCCTTGGGTGTGTTAGAAGGACCTGAATATTTGAGTGTGCAAAATCTCCTGGGACAGTGTCAGATGACTGATAAGGGTACAGCAAGCCAAACCTGGTGCAGCCTTGTCCCAGCTTCCTTGTGGGAGAGTTTTCTGGAGTTAAGCATCCTCCAGGAGGGGTCCCAGGCTCTCTAGAGCCTTGTCTAGTTGCAGTGATGCAAAGGTGAACCAGGAGTGACCAAACAGGCAATACATGTGATTGGGGTCCAAGATTCACACTGTTCCCTGGACTTCTGTAATTTAACAGTGCAGCTGTACCCTTAGCATCCTGTATGTCTCTGGACATAAAGAATGCCAATCAAACATTTCATTCATGAGTGGAGAACTGACCTGCTTTTGAGGCTCACAGCAGCATTACATAATAAATATATATATATGTGTGTGTATGTGTACTTAGCTGTAATAAAAGAAGTTGCATAAATTACAGGTCACTGGATGGCAGGAAACTAGTGAAATAATGATGACATGACACCGCTGCCATAAACGGTGCTAAATCTTGATGTTGCAGTGGAGAGCAGGGCTTACTGGGAATGCTCGTTGAAGCCTAAGCATGTACTCTACACATTTTGAAAACACATCCCAAAGAATTGCTTGTATCCTAGTTGGGGGTGAGGTTCCTATTTATGCATTCTTAATATAGTTGGATACAAACAAAGATGCCATTAGAAGTTCTTTGCACTGAAAAGGCTTAGGCATTCCCAAAACTGTACTCATGTTCAGGGTAGTCAAAAGGACTTAGCAGCACCACTGGTATGGAAAAAGTTCTCCAGGAATACAGAAGGGTCTACATATTCACCATACATTCATTTTATATGGATGTGATGTGTGTCATAGGTCTGAGAAAGATTAACTTCAGAAATCATTTTCAGTAAAGGCTTAAGTGTAGGATGGCAAGAATACAGTCCTTAGGCTGAATAACTGGACCCTAGAAAGTCAACTGCTGGCACCAAAGCCTGAAGCAAAGGGAAGTGAACAGTCCTCCCTAGGACAGTCTTTCCTCTAAACAGTGAGCTGGGAGTACCAAATAGGTCAATGATGAGCACAGTGACCTGGTCACCATTGCAGGGTGTACCTCAAATAACATTCTAAGGTGCTCTGTGCCAAGAATCCAATATAGGGCAACTTTAAGCAGTATCAGAAGAACTAGTCATGAAGTTCCACAAGAGCTTAATATGGTAACTAAAGAAACCTTCTATTACTCTTTTTCCCTTGTATTTGAGAGAGTGCGATTTCCTGATTTTTTTTTTCTCTCTGTGGTTTTATCAGAGGCTGACAGCAGCTTTTAAGAGTCAGTCCTTCAACTGCACATTGAGAGGTGCCAGAACACTTCTGGATGTTAACTGCTCTGAAACTGCTCCTGCAGATGTTTTGTGGGCTTCACAGAAATACACTAATCTCTCCAACAGGGTCATGTTTAGCCAAAGCTTCCTAATCTTTCTGAGTTACAGAATGACTTTCTGACACCCCTCCCAGTGCTGTGTCCTTCCATCCATGCACAAGACACTGCAAGGAAATAAAAAGATGCTTGAAAATCACAAAACCTTTCAAATCCTCTGTTGGAGGCAGTCTACAAGAGATAACAGTGGTCAAAAGAATTTAACCATGACAACACTGGGTGACCATGCTCCAGCAATGGAATAAATGTGATCAAGCAACTGAGAAGTAACAAAGCATTTGCCACTTCAACATTGGTAGTCTGGCTCTTGAAATTCAGTTAAGTATTGTATACATACACATGTACAGACACTACCACAGGGCATTCTTTATTCCTTATATGCTCAACACTACATCATTAATGATAAAGTATGTTAAAAAATACAACAGCTGGTTTGCTTTCATGAGCTGCTTCTATACAATGAATGCTATATTGATTTCATAACACCATAACAGAATCTCACAAAACAAAGGACTTACTCTTTCATTCTTGATGTCCTACATTTCCTGTCCCTATTTATCATCAGTTATAACACAATTCCTGTACGTTACCCACAACAAAAGCAAATGTTTAAAGGCCAAATTTGCAAATTAAAATGTAATAAAAGTTCTATGCATTAAACTTCCAATTCACAAAGGATATTCTGAAGTACTGTCATACAATGAAGAGTGTTATTCTGAGTGATTAAGACTATAAATTACTATGACACTCAGCTATGCAAGCTAGTGCAGTAGACCTGCTGACATCATTCCCACTGCATTTAGAAATCCACATCCCTGCTTCTCCTAGTGCTGTCTGGCCACATTTACCGTAAACTCTAATCAAATGAGTAGGGCAACCTGGGACTTACTGCAAGACATTACTACATCTCACCTGAGTTTCGCTGAGCATGTTCAAAAACTGAAATAGTGTCATCACTCAGGAAGTAGGAAATAATCAATTTCCTATCCTTGTCAATAGGACTATCTGTGATGAGTTTTGCAAGAAAGCGCAGTATGTTACTTTCCATGCCAATTCTAAAAAGCAAAAGAGATAAGAAATCAAAAACAGAGTATAAGAAAAGTTTTCATCATTAGGAGACGCATCCTCTGAGTTTTGTAACATACATTGTGTTATTCCTGGACCAAGAAGTGAAATGGCAGAAGTTTCCCTACTTTGTCAAGAACCATTTTCAGCATGAAGAACCAGCTAGAGGCAGCCAGATAGAAAGGAGTAATTTTCAGGGGAAAATTACTTCTCTGCTGCAAGTCTGGAATGAATCTGTATTCAAATGCAGTTGCAAATCAAGCTAAAAGGTTCTTTCCAGAAAAATTATAAAGGAATAACATATTTAGTTATTTATATTTTAAAATCAAATTCTGAATAGCAATACGTACTAGGATTATCCCACAAAATCAGGCCCACCAGATGATCTTACTAGTTGGATATTTGTTAAGTGATTACATTTTAAATTATTTACAGTACTGCTATATGCACTATCAATACATTCCCAAGCCTTTTTCTAACAGCTTTCTTCTTCTATGGAGGTTCTATGGGTGAATCTCTAGCATGTGACACTGCTTTCAGCTTAGGCTGAAACACCCTTACCAACACCACACCCTTACCAAATCATTTCATAATGGAAAGTAAAGAGTTAATGCTTTAATACTGCTACAGCAAACTGCATGAAATTCGTCAGACAAAAAAAGTAAATGCCAGAAAGTCAAACAGAAAAACAAATCAGTGTTGGAATGATTCCTGCCTAACTTCTCAATGCAGACTTCCATCAAATTCACACTGAAGACAGCAGAAGGAAATCATAGAAACAACTAGGTTGGAACAGAGCTTTAAGAACATCGAGTCCAACCTTAAAAAAATA
>NW_009927108.1:0-2578 GCF_000696875.1 Nestor notabilis | reverse complement strand
AGAGTGAACGCAGTCTCCCACTACCACAAATTATGCAGTCAAGTTTCCCACATTTGGGGAAATTACAGGGATCAGCACATCTGGAATGCAGGGGATGAGGCTTGCCCTGCAAAAACAACCTGCCTGATCATGGCATCTCCCCTGCCAGGTAAGGACATACGAGATGGAAATGTCAGAATATTTGCTTTCTCAAAACAGAAATTTTCCTGATTTCGGAGAAAATTGGAGTACCATGTCTCTAAACCAGTCCTCATGCTCCTGTCCCTTAAAGTCTGATAAGCTGCATATTTTGCGGGGGGAGGGGGGGGGAAATGTCCCTACTTAACATTTATCTCCTTCACAAAAAGACATAATAAAAAAAAATTGGAATTATTTTTCACTGAAATACCTGTCTTTCTCCAGGAATTTCTTGAAATCTTTTGTGGGAGGCTTGAGAATTAGACCCATACAGGAGCATAGAGAATCCTCTTCAGAACCAAATCCAGTATAA
Source organism: Nestor notabilis (assembly GCF_000696875.1). NCBI lineage: Eukaryota > Metazoa > Chordata > Aves > Psittaciformes > Psittacidae > Nestor > Nestor notabilis. Next base: position 2,088 of record NW_009927108.1, on the reverse strand, counting down.
GGAGGAAATGTTTTTTCTGGTTTTGGAGGTGGTGGAGCCTTATATGGAACTGGGGTGAAATCCTCTACAGCAAAGACAGTAAGGCTTATTAATTACTGTTCTGATGAAGCCATTCTCCTAAGGATTTAAACTTCCAATATGAATACTTATTAGCCTATTTCTGTAACAGAGCACTGATCAAAGTCAAACCAGGATCCCTCCTACTGTTACAGGGTAGAAAAAGACTCCATAGAAGCCAGAAGCAAAATTATTGTTTCTTCAAAAGTTTCAGGATTTCATCTATAATTTTAAAAATGTTTGACAAATATCATTACAGCAAAAGGAAAACCAAACAGTTTTAAAAAGGGATAAAATAATAAATTAACAATACTGACTCAGTTTTTCCATTTTATCCTTTGACACAACATGGTTAAGTAAATACTTGCCTTATGAGTTTCCTGCCCTCTGCTTTTTGCCAGAGGAAAATAAATGCTTCAATAAATAAAATAAAATTTTGTTCATTATTTAAACCATGCAAATATAAGAAGAATTTGGTACATCGAAGTCAATAGCTTCAGTCCATATGTCACTTTATTCACAGTTTCAGAAGCTTGTTTTTTCCTCATTTTCCTCAGTCTCAGACCTTTCCTCGCAGTGATCAATAGTCCCGACTGTCCCAGATATACAGCAGGAGCTCTTCTGACTCAGCAGAGACATGTCTGGTCAAGGACATGCACTCACTTCCCATATGGGTTTCTCCCAAAAGCCCTGCTGCCCTATTGTACCTCCTTACTCCTCTCTTGGTGAAAACCTTGTGGTCCCATTTGGCCCCTTGTTGCTTCCCTGCACTGCTCTTTCACTGCCACACAGCTTCAAGCTGCCAGTGGGGTTCACATAAAACATAAAACAGAGTAATACAGTCTGCTGGTTAAATAAGGTTAATGGAAAAGGTGAGAGGAAAAAAGTGACTTGTATATGGCAAAAAGTAAATAGGCAGACCTGAGGCAAATGGAGACATAAATCATAGGAACACAGGATAATTCAGGTTGGTAAGGACCTTGGGAGGTCTCTTGCCCTGACTCTCCTGGGGCCCTCCCTGAACTTGTCCTGGATGGTCCATGTATTTCCTCTCCTGGCGGACCCAAAAGGGGACACAGTACCTTGATGAGGCCTAACAAGCACTGAATGAGGGGCAATAATCACTGCCTTGATTTTTGGGCAGCCCAGGCTGTGGCTGGCCCTCTTTGCTATGGCCCCAAAGCCCAGCTTGCTGACCCTCGCAACCTGCAACAACATAGGTGCAATTAGAAGGTCAGAGCCAACCAGTGATGCATGGAGCAGCATCACCTCCACACCCAGGTGGGTTGGAGATGCTGCCCTGAAGAAGGGAAATCTGGCTGGGCTAGAAAGTGAAAAACAAAAGCATGAGGCAAACTGAAAGAAAAGTGATCACAAACTGCAGCCCGGAGGCAAAGAGTGACATAAGTGATCAGTGTATAGAAGTGGATCCCATGAAATAAAGCGTTTTTCTTTAAAACTTAACTTTTCTACCCAGAACTGAAGAGAGTTGAATACCTAAACTTATAGCATAGGTTTCAGAGCAAATAGGTTTCAGAGGAAAATGATAAAACTGCTGTCACTCGGAATGTTTTCTAAACTGGTTTGTGAATGAAATGTTTTGTTTAAAACATGGCTATAACAGATGATCAAAGTCACAGACTCTCTTAAAATCTTGACTAATAGCAGGATGTTGTCGAAAAATAAGTTGAAAAGTGGTATGTAAGTTGAAAAATATTGAAACCATTCAGATGCCAGAGTTTTCCTTCTACCTGAAAACACAATGAGACCTCCTTTGGCCTTTACCTCTTAGGAGAATGGTCTGACTCAAAGAGCTAATGCCTTCACCTGAATCAGTCAAAAAGGGGTTTGGCAACACCATGCCAACATTTTTCTCCTTGTAGATCACGTGTGCCCCTTCTGTGATCTAGAAACAGATGGTATATAAAGTCCATTCCTAAGTTTTCAAAGCAACTCTCACCACAAAAGAGTGTGTGCATGCAAACACGCACCAACATACTACTTCCTAAACACCGCCTGTGACAAAACCGC
>NW_009927107.1:8969-22084 GCF_000696875.1 Nestor notabilis | reverse complement strand
GAGCACAGCGCCTGGGGGGGACGGTGCTCGCTGCGAGCGTGGCTCCGGGAACGAGGAGGGATAAAGCAATATCGTTGTTTTCCTCCAGCCCTCTGCCTGGCTCTGTGTACACCAGGAGTTCCCCTATACCGAATTCAATATCCACGTGTTTAAACCCCAGTTCTCCTCAGCCCTATGTGCTGCCGACCTCCTTCCCCTGCACTAGGTGCAAGATTACTCCTCGGGCTGAGCCATCGTGCTATGGTTTCAGTTCTTCACGCACAAGGAGTTGTCGTCCCCTGTTGGAAGTACAGCGAGGGGAGATGCTGTCAGCGCAGAAGCCTGTTCATTTCCAGACTGCTGTTCAGATCACAGGGCCAGCCCTAATAGATGCTCGATTAGATCCTGCTTCTTCCACCATCACACCCGTTTTCACAAGAGCATCATGCAGCCACAGATTGGCAATGTTCGGCAGGACTCCCCAAAGGCCTGTTCCTGAAGCAAGGATGGCTGAACTACCAGCTCTCCAGTTTCTGATCCAAATTGGGAAGCACAAGATAGACCCAGACACACACGGGTGAGAATTAGCATTGCATGAGGCAAGCCTCCTGCTTCCATAGCTTCAGTCTCAAACCGCTGAACTGATTTTAGCAGGAACCTACTAGAGTACTTGTTCCGAGGCAGCTAGGTGGCCTGGAATACATCAGCAGGCATGATTCCAGCTCTGGGGGAATGAGAGGAGACTGAAAGCAGGGGCTTGCAGTGGGAAATGGTGGGCAGCCAGAGATGTAGGTGTTGCTACTTCCTCTGCTGATAGCGTTTCACTGCGAAAGATACACAAGCCTTAGAGGATAGACTAAACCATGTGTATAAAGGCACCAAACAAAATGCTGTCTTGCACACTCAACAGCAGAGCCAGGCACAAAGGGACCATCTCCTACCCTCCAAGTATTACTTACCACAGAACAATATAGATGTAAATCCCTACAGACCTGCTGCGTTTACATCACTTCACACCAGTCTGAAAGTTGCTCTTGGTTCCAGGAGACAGTAAATACTGTGCTGACTGGAACCCCTTTGCTGTATTTTAGTGACAAGAAACCTGTTGCTCTGAGGCCAACACAGGAATCTGCCTAAGGGTGTCCAAAGTCACACTGGGGAAAATGATATTAGTACTGTTTTCTTGTATAATGTCACTTTAATGAGAGGAAGGTACGTGCGGGTGGTTTTATACTGATTTAGGAGCTCCAGCTGATGCTACGTGCACAGGGCTCGTTCAGGCAAGACAGAAAATAAGCCATATTTAACTCAGTCAATAAAAACATTGCTTCTGAAACCAAAAATAATTCTTTCATATAGACAACATAATCCGTAACAGACCCATTACTTCACCGCTATCAGATATATCACTGCGAGATGCAGTTCATGACACTCTAGAAGATTATGTTGGATTATTATGTCAGATTAGATTAGATTATTTTCTTGGATAGTGACTTTGCCATTTAATGCTACTAGGCTCAAGGAGAAAGGAGCTGGTAGGCGTCTACTGTAAATAAAGAGTAGCTTCAAAGGCATACAAACCTCCCTATGGAGACAGCATGAAAGACACTGAAGAGTATGACTTCATACCTCCTGCACTTGATTCCAGGAACTATTTTAAGGGTAATGACTGTTGTGAATTACTTTTACTCTCCATTATTATTACATTGACATTGTCTTGCTTCTTTACAGAGTTTTGAGGCATTTGGGAACAAGAAAGAACAAAGAACAAGCCTTGACCGTATATTTTATGCATTTATGCCCGTGTTTCTCAGCCCTCCCAAGCAGATTGGAGAAATGTCTGCCTCATCTTTCAAGGTTTACAGTGGAATAAAGAGATTTAATAACCAACCAACCGACCAACAAAACTCACTAACAGCCTGTGTCCTAGGCTGCATCAAAAGGACTGTGACCAGCAGGTCGAGGGAGGTGATTCTCCCCTTCTCCCGCTCTTGTGAGGCCCCACATGCAGTACCACATCCAGCTCTGTAGCCCACAACATAAGAAGGACATGACCTAATAGAGTGAGTCCAGAGGAGACCATGAAGATGCTCAGAGGGCTGGAGCACCTCTGCTCTGGAGACAGGCTGAGAGAGCTGGGCTTGTTCAGCCTGGAGAAGAGAAGGCTCCGGGGAGACCTTAGAGCAGCTTCCAGTGCCTAAAGGAGCTGAGAAGAAAGCTGGAGAGGGGCTTTTGACAGGGGCATGTGGGGAAAGGACAAGGGGGAATGGCTTTAAAGTGGCAGAGGAGAGATTTCGATCAGATAAGAGGCAGAAGTTCTTCCCTGTGAGGGTGCTGAGGCGCTGGCACAGGTTGCCCAGAGAAGCTGTGGCTGCCCCATCCGTGGCAGTGTTCAAGGCCAGGTTGGACACAGGGGCTTGGAGCAACCTGGTCTCATGGAAGGTGTCCCCGCCTGTGACAGGGGAGGTGGAACTGCATGGTCTTTAAGGTCCTTTCCAACCCAAACCATTCTGTGATTCTATGATTCTATGAAACATAAGATGGCTCTGAGTGACTTTAAGAAATTAACACATCTCCTAACACTAGCCGTTTTTCTTTCCTTCATGCCTGCTCTGTTACTGTGACTTGAAATATGGAAAATAAATAAATGAATAAATTGTTGCTTTATGATTTACTTTCAGAAATGTGCATAGTGTAGAGGGACAGCAGTGATTTATTCCAGTAGTCACCACAGCCAAATCCCCCTCTTACCCTCATGCTTCCTTAGAGGTATGGTATACCTCCATGGGAGCAACGCCAGATCCTTATGTGTTCATGAGGCTGCAGAGCCTCATGGCTCTGATCTTGACCAACTTGAGGTGCGTCCATTCCTGTCCTGGCAGTGCTCTCCTCTGCTTCGTCCTTAATCTAAAGCGGGATCCTCTAAGTGTGGCTCTTTCCCTGTGCAGGTGGCAAGAGTTAAGTTGTAGGTTCAGGTCCTTAATGTTTTCTCTTATTGCAGAGTTTGTCCACACCTCCTAATGTACAGAAGTGAGAAAAATGCATGGTCCTGCGTGCTGGAGGTGCTGTGCTAGCGTTAAAATTCAGTGATGGTATTTGCAGGAGGGAGAGGTTTGTCTGCTGAGAGGTCTGCTGAGATCTGCTGAGAGCAGTGTCTCCTGCCTTTACAACCAGCATCGGCCTCCAGTTGCACCACCACTCAAAGGGGAAAGTAGGATCACTAGTCAAAACTCTCCCGAGCCCGGGGACTGCTGTCAGAGTGCGCACAGCCTTTCGTGTTGGCAAACCCCACCTGTCCACGTCCCCTGAGAAAACTCCAAGCAGTTCTGCAAAACGCCCTCTCCCCTGTGGGCTGAAGTTCTGGTGGTGGCGGTCAGAAGGTGCAAATGGCTGTTTGTAAAACCAACCCCCCAGTGTCGAGCAGGGGCTTTCCCCCTCCATGGGGTGAACTCCGCATCCATGAGGTGTTTTTTTTTCACTTGTTAGTGATTTTTTAGTTCATGTTCTTTTTAAGCGCTGCCACACAGCGGCAGAGTTGAGGCTGCTTCTGAACAGGGAAGAGAGTGGTGGAAGAAAACCACCTTCTGTTAGAAATGACCTGGATTTCCTGCTAGGGACACCCTGTCGTCTTTCAAGGTGTTGATGTGGAGTACTTCTTCCTTGTCCAGGGTCTCGTAGTTTTAGGTTGTTTCTCTGAGGATCTGAGGTAAAGGGGATTTCGTGGTCAGCTACAGTCCTTCCCATGAAGACACGATGACAATATGGGTCATCGTTTTGTCCAAAATTGGGGTTACAAAAATATCCAGTCTCTGTAAGTACCACGAAAAGCATTGTCCAGTTGGAGTGAGTACAACTGGTGCACAGAAAGAAGCTGAAGCACAAGCCCTCATTACTGTTTGACAGAGGGAAAAGGAATTACGAGTATCTTAATCACAGGGAACGCTTTGATCGACAAGAACACTTGTCAGCCAAGGGGATGTTCAGCCATGAAGCACTGAGCCCAGGAAACAAGGCTGATACATTCTCCTGCCCACAGAGCTGTTTGGTTTTGATAGAGTGAAAGATGATAAAGCGAAAAATGTCTGTGTAATCAAGAAATCACCCTTTTCTTGATGACATCTGTATTGCAGAAAATCAGATCCCACGGGTAGGAGTGGGAGTAGACTCTGCTTCCTTTGGGTTTTGCTTTCTTTTGAGCTGAAAAAGGAAAAATACTGCAATGTTTGAATGTCTCAACATTTTCCTCAAAGTTAAAGGCACAGAGATGAACAGATTTTCCAAATTCAACCCATCCTGTAAGTGGTCAAAAACATTTTAAAAAATTCCACCCAAATTCACCCACTCTTTTCCTTTTTTTGCAGAATGTTAATTCATCTGTACTTGAAATGTGAACAAATTGAACCAGCTCTACTTTCATGTATTTTCTCTTTTTTGCTTACATGCCCTAGCAATGAGGTGAACACTAAACCAGATGAATGAGCAGTAGGAGCACAGAGCCTGCCTGCCTGGGGGCTGCCCTTTTGAGGACCACTTGAAGATAGCAGAGTGCTGGCCAGGTGATTATTTCAAAACACTAACCAAGCTCTGCAGTCCTTGAATGAGGTACAGCATCAGAGCCCTGACCTCATTTACAGGGCCTGCATTTAGGAAATGCCAAGCGATTATGCAGAGAGCTTTCCTGTGTGTAATCACATGAGGCAGGAGACATGAAGTCATTGTCCTGAAGCCCAAGGTGAAATCAGGCTGACCTTGAAAGTCTCAGGCAGGTCTAGACCTGCCTTTTGTACTGCTGTAAGAAACAATGTTTTATCTTTGCTGATCGTGCTGAATTTATTTGGCCGTTTCCTGGGTTTGTCCTTTTGGGAAAGTTGGCATTTTGAATTCCACTCAGACAGTTTTCTGGGCTTCAGCATTAGAAAAATTGAAGTCAAGCACTAGTTACTTTTCTGTAGCTCTGGATTTCATTCCAGGAAGACAATTTATGCATCAGTGCTTTCTCCTACAAAAAAATCCTCTATATCAGAGGAAACAATTCAACCCTACCTGCCTAAACTGAAACCCACAAAAGGTGCCGCCATGTTCCTAGAAGCAAGATTGGACTTGGTGCCTGCGAACATGGCTTTCACACTGCAGACATTTGAGGAGAATTAGCAGAACCCCAGCTCCACAGGGGGCTGTGCTCAGAGAAGCGCCATTGGAAAACATGTTCCCATCCAACAGCTTAGTCCTTCCGCTCCCCAGTGCCTGAGCTGCCTCAGCAAAGCCCTGTGTTAGGGGTTTGGCTTCTTGAGAGCTGCAGTGGGAGCAAAGAGTTTCAGCCTCAGCTTCTGCCGTTACACAACCCGTGCCTGACTGCAGTTTGTGTTAGTGCTATGCGCAGCAAGGCTTGCTGCTTCTTGCTTCAGAAAACTACTTGGAAGACCTTGGAATTACAACTGCTATCCATCAGCCTTTCCTCTATGTGCTAAGTAATTAAGTGTCTCTCTAGGGTCATCATTGTAAATCTGGCCTCTCCCAGTCACTCCTTGCTTATTAGGTAGCAGTTTTCTCAATGCAAGACCCAAATTATCTTCTTTACATTTGATTGGATTACAAAATTGCTTTAAACTCTGTGGAGAGGATTAGGAAAAGTGTGGTTTTGCGCAATAGTTACCATGGGAACTAAAGTGGAGAGATCTTTATAAACCAAAAGTCAAACAGATTGTGTTTCAGACAATTAATATTGTCTCACATGTTTATTCATTTGCTTTAATTCTTTCGTGTGCTATTATGAAATAGTTTTTGTCTCTTTTTCCATACCAAGTGCCGTGTCAGAGAGATTCTGCTCCCTTGAGGATTCACCCCTCTGTTCTCTTGCAAGGCCACCTTGCAGCCCTGGTTAGCTTCATCTTCCTCTTCTGCTTTGCCTCTTTGGTCTGAGGACATCTCTGGGGGTACCCAAGTGGGATCTGGTCTGAGATTCGGACACACATGGGGAGAAGTGTTAAAGCTCCTGTCCTGTCGGTGGAGCCCAGAGAGCTCCAGCAGACCAGCATGCACTGGTGGGGGAGCTGAGCTGCTCTCATTGTGTGAACCCCTCTGCAGACTTTTCTAATAACACCCTAGAATCCTCAAACCTGTGTTTCTTCTAGTTCCGTGTTAGACACTTCAGGGAAGAGGACTTGATAAACTGTCCAAGTGCCAGTAGCTGTTCCTCTGCTCTCCTCTCTTTCCAAACCCTCTTCTTTCTTCTGCATCCTGACCCCATCCCATCTCTTGGTATCTCTCTCACCAGCCCTCAGCTCTCTCCTGTCATGGTTTAGACCCAGCCAGCAACTCAGGACCACGCAGCTGCTCACTCACTCCCCTCCTTCTCCCCTGGGCAGGATGGGGAGGACAATGGAAACAATATACAGTTTAATAACTGAAATAATGTACAATATAATACTAGTAATAATAGTAGTAAGGGAAATAACAAAGAGAGATATATGAAAAAGGGAAAATGAAAAAAACAACAACAAAACAACAAACACAAGTTATGCACAATACAATTGCTCAGCACCCACTGACCAATACCCAGCCTCACCTGAGCAGCGATGGGTCCCTTCTGGGTAATTCCCCCCAGTTTATATACTGGGCATGACATGCTGTGGTATGGAATACCCCTTTGGCCAGTTTGGGTCAGGTGTCCCGTCTCTGCTCCCTCCTGGCTTCTTGTGCCTCTCCTCACTGGCAAAGCATGAGAGACTGAAAAGTCCTTGATCAGAGTAAGTGCTATTGAACAACAACCAAAACATCGGTCTGTTATCAGTATTGTTCTTAGACTAAAGCCCAAACACAGCACTGCACCAGCTACTAGGAAGAAAAATAAATTTATCCCAGCTGAAAACAGGTCATCTGCCTAGTGTCTTGCTGTCCTGTCTCTCCCCTCACAGCATAGTCTATCACATCTTTAAAATAATTAGCACCCTGCCAGTGAACAATTTCCTATTCGGTAGTTTCCATTTGTCTTTCTCCCCTTCACATCCAAGATGTCAAGAGGCCTTTGCTATACACAGCTGCCACCATGGTGACAGCATTGCTCTGTGCTCTGTACACTGCTGTCTTCATGCTCCCATCCCCTGTGTTCATGGGCTTTCTGGTGCAAGGATTTGTCCTGCATGAGCAGTGTCTCAGAGCAGTTGTCTTGTGAGCATGCCTCCACGAAAAGTAAGAAAGGAACATCCTTATTTTCCTCCAGGCCTCTGCCTGTCTCTGTGTACAAGAGGAATTCCCCTGCCAATGGAATTCAATATTCATGCATTTAAACTCCAGTCTCCCCTCAGCCCCCTTTCCCTGTGTGACCCACTGATTTTACATCACTTTGCACCAGTCTGAAAGTTGCTCTCGGTTCCAGGAGACAGTGAATGCTGTGCTGATTGGAACCCCTTTGCTGTATTTTAGTGACAAGAAACCTGTTGCCCTGAGGCCAGCATAGGAGTATGCCTAAAGGTGACCAAAGACATACAGGGGAAAATGATATTAGTACTATTTTCTTATAAAATGTCACTTTTGTGAGAGGAAGGTTTGTGCAGGTCTTTTTGCACTGATTTAGGAGCTCCAGATGTTGCTATGTGCACAGGGCTTGTTCAGGCAAGACAGAAAACAACCCATATTTAACTCATTATACGCAAACAATAAAAACATTCCAGTTCAGGCCCTGTTTCTATCCTTGAAAATTCAGGAGGCGGGGAGATGTCAGAATACCTTGCATTTTCCCTATCACTGTGGGTATGTATCATCTATGTGTCTGTAGTTTGGGATGGAAGGGACCATCAAAGCTCAGCTAGTCCAACCACCCTGCAATGAGCAGGGACATCTTCATCTAGATCAGGTTGTCCAGAACCACATCTAGTCTGGCCTTGAATGTCTCCAGGGATGGTGCATCCACCATCTCTCTGGGCAACCTGTGCCAGTGTTTTACCACCCTCTTTGTAAAGAATTTTTTCCTTATGTCCAGCCTAATCTCCCCTCCTTCAGCTTAAAACTATTACCCCTTGCCCTATCACAACAGGCCCTGCTACAAAGTCCCTCCCCATCTTTCTTATAGGCCCCTTTTAAGATCTGAAAGGCCAGAATAGGGTCTCCTGGAGCCTTCTCTTCTCCAGGCTGAACAACCCCAACTCTCTCAGCTGTTCCTCATAGGAGAGGTGCTCCAGCTCTCTGATAATTTTTGTGGCCCTTCTGTGGACCCCTCTCCAGCAGGCTCATGTCTTTCCTGTGCTGAGGACTCAGTATTTCTGACATTTCAAAACATTTCCATAGTATCCTTAAACTCTTTAGAATCAAAGAGGTATTCTATATCTGTGAGATTCATTATCTATGTGTCTGTGTAATGTAAGAAGCTGGAACCAGACAACAAGAACCAGAAAGTGTTTATTGTGGCTGGTACTGCATGTGAGCATATTTCCATTCCTCAGCCTGTGTAGCAGAGCAGACCAGTCCCTGCCTTGCCCAGGCTGTAGAGGTCAGACCTGCATTTTCACTGCAATCTCTGAGGCTAGAAAAGTTTTTATGGAACATCTGGTGAGGAAATGATGTTGCTTTTGAAGCCCAAAATAATTCTTTCTGGTAGAGAACATAATCTGTAACAGGCCCATTACTTCACTAATATCAGATATATCACTGCAAGATGCAGTTCATGACACCCTAGAAGATTATGCTGGATTATTAGATCAGATTAGATTAGATTATCTTCCTGGATATTGATGCCAGAAGCGCCATGGGGAGAGGGGGAGTCTGATTTTCTGTGCATCCCCAGGCAGCCAGGTATTCTTTCGTAGAATCACAGAATGGTCTGGGTTGGAAGGGACCTTAAAACTCACCCAGTTCCAACCCCTGCCGTGGGCAGGAACACCTTCCACGAGACCAGGTTGCTCCAAGACCCATCCAACCTGGCCTTGAACACTGCCAGGGATGGGGCAGCCACAGCTCCTCTGGGCAACCTGTGCCAGTGCCTCAGCACCCTCACAGGGAAGAACTTCCTTATGTCTAATCTAAATCTCCCCTCTGTCACTCTAAAGCCATTTCCCCTTGTCCTACCCCTACATGCCCCTGTCAAAAGCCTCTCTCCAGCTTTACTGCAGGCCCCTTTAGGCACTGGAAGGTGCTCTAAGGTCTCTCTGGAGCCTCCTCTAGGCTGAACAAGCCCAGCTCTCTCAGCCTGTCTCCAGAGCAGAGGTGCTCCAGCTCTCTGAGCATCTTCATGGCCCCCCTCTTGATGGAAAATCACCTCACTCCTTTTCTTTACATCCTTTTTTCCTTTACTTCAGCCTTCCCTGTGTGGGTATGGATGCCAGCCTCCTTCTAGTCATGTCCTTGCTATTCATATCAAACCACATTGTGCCAGGAACTGCCACAAGTAGCGTTGCAGCATCCTGAAAGCAGTACACATTTCTGTGTTCAGAAGGAGATGGGCTGGCTGGCTGGCTGTTGGCAGAAACAGAGCTGCTGATTAATTGGAAAAAGAGACTTAAAGAAAGTGGGTATTTTTGCTTTAAACAAGACATCTCAAATGGAGCGCTTAGCATCAAAGAATCAAGCAGAGCAACACAGAAATAGCAGCACGGGCATCTAACAAGGCAGAGAACAAGACTCCTGACCCTGCTGAGGCTAGCAAGGGAGATAGCACGCCTGGAGTTGTCATCCTTGAGCACAGGGAAACATCTCTCCTTATGACTTTTATATTTTCCAGCAAAATGGGAAGCACAGTGGTAGTATGGTAACAGAACAAAACCTGTTCTTCCAGAAGGAATCATCCTTGTCTAGCCAAATATCTTCTCATTGACACTGATGAGCTCTGAATCAGGCTCACAAGAGTATGAACCACACATCAAGATTTTGCATTTTACACCTCTTCTCTGCTCAAAAGTCCTTCTTTGAGTAGCCCTGTTGCTGCTGGCACTGATGGGTATTTGTTCTCCGGGGCTGGGATAAGGGTGGCAGGATCTTGCATGGAGCCCAAAACAAAGTTTGAGATTCGAAGTCCTTGAGATTGCAAGAGTTTGGATCTCAGTCCATACTTTGTTGGTTAGGCTTTTTTTCATGGCCACAGAAAGCCCAGATTTAGCTTACAGAGTCAGTCTAATTGCAAACCTAGCCATAAAGTCTCCTTTCTGGCTGACCATGACAGTATGAATCCCTCTGTCCTTTGCTGACACCAAGAAATCAGGTGTTGGGCTACTGAGTGGTTGCTAGTGGCAGTGTGGGACATGGTGGCAGAAATGTCATTTGTGCTGTATGCTTACCCTGTTGGCTGTGGGAATGTCTTATAATCACATTTTTGCTTGCTGATGGTGCATACAGTGGGTGTGCATTTGCCACACTTGTGACATCTTGTAAGGTTTTCTAAAATCTGCTCATACTATTTTTGTAACTTTTTCTTCCTTACTGCTTTGGAATTGCAATCCCAGATGCAGGGCTCCCAGCACACTCCCCAGGTATGCTCAGAGCCAAGCCACAGGGATCTGTGACTGACAGGCTGTGGCAAGGATGAATGTGCTAGGTCACTTGCAAGAGATCTTTTTAGTCACCCTATACTTTCCTCCACTGCTCTCTGCTGTTGCTGAGGGCCTGATGGGTTACGCTGAGCTACCTGCAGAGCAAGAGCCGGCTGATCTTTCATGCCCTCTGTAAATTCAAATGGAAACCTATCTGCACTAACAAAACATGGATTTATTCATCCCTTTGCAAAAAAATAAAAAATCAGTTATTTTAATACGCTTTCAGGGAATAATTGAGTCAATGATTCCGTAATAAGAGCTCTGCCCTCTGTTCCTCAGAGGGTGTTCTCTCTGGCACATATATCTGCATTTCTGCTGTGAAGAGCCCTGTACGACTTGCCCACACACTGCTTCCCAAGGGTGCTGTAACTGCTGTGTAGGCTGATGCAAAATGTTCCTTCACCCACAGATCCCTGCCTGCCTCTGCCTGCAAATGTCATTGAGAAACATTCTCTTACTAGAGAAGCTTCTCTCCTAGGAGCCCACTCTGGCATGTACCTGCTCACCTGCAGGTAGCAAAGGTAATGCTGGGCCAGAAAACCGTATCCTTGAGCAAAGCATGTGCCTCTGATAGAGCTCAGTCTGCTAATTCAGGGAAGATGGACATCTAAGTGGGCATGGGGAAGCTTTCACTGCAATCATCACAAATGCTTCCTTCAGCTAGAATATGCTAAATAAAACTAAATGCCAAAGGGTGAATCAGAAACACGGCAGGTAGGTGGTGATTATCACACTTAAATGGTTTTCCAAGCACTTCTGGAGAGCACTACCTGCATCATTTTTTGGTTATCCTGGTGTGGGGTGGCCCCGGAAGAAATACGTGGGTCTCCAATACCCACAGACACAAGCTAACTTCTTGTGCAGCCCCACCAGAGGGCTCGAACTGGGAGCTGAGGAGGCTGCTGCACAATCCCATCTCTGCTGCTGAATTATCTTGAGAAGTGATGGGGTATTTGCCTGCCATGCAAAGGAGAAGCATGGGGACATCTTGCTATGCACAGTACAGCAGGACACTTCTGCTGCTGAGTGTAGGACTCCCCTCCTGCAAGAGCAGAAGATGCAAGCCGAGGGGAAGAGTCTGAAGGTCAAACATCAAACATGGGAGAAGTGGGACCCAAGGGGTTCTATCAAAGTATCTAAATCAGAGGCTGAAGAGACAAGAAGAATTTTGACAAAATGGGTCCACAGAAGAACAGTCTTCCCTATTGCTCAGCTTTGCCTCTCATTTTCATGTGTTCATGCTTTTCTCCTGTGTGCACGCTGCTAGAATCAAAACTGCATCTTTGAACAAGTAAACAAGCAGACAATAAAATACTCCCCAGCAGAGACCGTTTCATTTTCTTGGAAACATGATGCAATGCAGCAATAGCATGAGCCCATCTGTCACTGCCACGAAGGTGAACTCTGCTCTTTAGCAAAATCCATCACAACTGCCTTCCCTTCCCTCGCAGTGCCTGAGCCACAGTCCCAGGAATCGGGAGGCACCTCCTGCGCAGACGTGCCTCATGCCGCTTGCTGCCACATCTTCCACAGCAGCATCTCCTACTCGCCTTGCTTCTCTGCTGGTTGCATTATGATAATGTCAGGCTTGATCATTTCCAAGTCTTATTCATACAGCATTTGTTGTGTTTCAGCAGAAATGTGGTGCGGATCAGTAAGTAATGTGTGTACCGACCTCTTTAAAAGGGCCAATTTTACCAGGTTCAAAACAGGTATGAGCTGGCAGCAAACTCTCAACAAATACGACATGCAATAAAAGCAATGGTTTAAGGATGTTTTACTAGAGAGCCAAAGCACCAGAAGTTCGCTGCCAGGAAGGAAGGCCAGGCTTGCTTTAAGCAGCCAGATTATAGGGGCTGGGAAACAAAGTTTAGGCACCATGGTAGCAAGTCATCCTCTCCTCCATCAGAGCTGCTACAAAGGAGGGGAAAACTGCATCCCTAGGGTGGTGGGGACATAGTTCAAAGTGTTCCTGAGTAGAGCCAATGTGCTTCCCGGGGGATCTGCTATCATCTTAGAGCAGCATGGGAACAAAATCCCCCAGCAAGCCCATACAGAGAGGGTTCAAGGCAGGCAGTGCCTGCTGGATTGCAGCTGGAGATCACAGGAGTGAGAAAGGGAGAGAAGACAGCTGGGAATGGCTGGGGGGAAAGGCGTGTGTGACAGGAGATGGCTGAGGTGTGACGTCCTGCTTTGTGCACCTTGTTACCACCTCACGTGCACAGCACTAGTCTCCTGTGCTGGCACCAACATCAGCGAGCCCATTGCTTGGCAGGCAAGCTCCCCTTGTGTGGCACCTGCAGAGGAAATCCACCCTAATGAAATGCTTCCCTGCAGTAATTGGATTTCCACTGTAAGTGAAGTCATTATGCTGATTGTCCTTGCACTTTTGAAGATGAGGCAATGCCAGTGAGCAGCAGCTCTGGCTGATGGACCAAATTACGTACCTCTGCAGTAGGGAGGGGCAAGAAGGACATTTCCCTGCTCCAGAGAGCACAGGCCAGCATGTGTGAGGTCAAGGTGGCCATATAGCTCCAAATGCTCATGGGTCTGCTCAAACAAACGGGCAGGGGAGAGGCTGTAAGTGATTTGTGCAGTGGCCAGAGGACTTTGCAG
>NW_009927107.1:0-8938 GCF_000696875.1 Nestor notabilis | reverse complement strand
CATTCCTGGCATGGTGTGCCCTCCCTGTCCAGGCTGAGTGACAAGGGCTTCCGTGTGGCTGGAGAGCTGCTCAGGGAAGGGCTGGCCTTGTCCAGCATTGGGAACACAAAGCTCTCTGTTTTACAGGGATGAATGATGGGAGAAGGAGGAGAGGAAGGGTATGTACTCAAGATGTGTGTCAGCAGCATGGTCCCTGTGGGAGCACTTGTCTCTGTCCCCCTGAACCCCTTTTGGCCCAGGGTGAACCAGGCTGGCTCGGTGCACCTGGGGCCAGATGCAGAAATGAGTGCAAGAAAGGATTAGAAACATGGGCTCCTTGCTGGCTACTGGACATAATGGCCCACAAGCCACTGCCATCTCCGCAGGTCCCTGCTACTGGGGCACAGCCAGGAAAGGATCAGATGGGAGCTTCCTTCTTGCTACATCCTTTGCCTGCAGCCAGACAGACCATGGTTGGAAAAAAGGCATGGGCGAAGGTTGGTCTCTGCTCAGAGCCCTGCAGCCATCCTGATGCTCCCAGCTGGTCCCCTCTCTTCCTTGCAGAGCCCTTGTGCCCAGGTCTCTTTCCCACACAGAGCTGATCCCAATTCCTGGGAAGGCAGCAGGGAGCTCCGAGCTGGCACAGCCAGGTTCCCATCGCAGCTCGGGAACCACTCTCCTTCTCCACAGCCTGCCTGGCACTTCCCTTGCATGTCTGTGGCCGGGGACCAGGGCAGAGTAGAAACTCCGTGTACAGCCAGCTGGCAGGCAGCAGGAGCTTGGCAAACCCTGAGGTGTCAGAGGAGACGGGCGGACTCCAGCCCAGTGCTGTGGCAGAACGTGTCTCTGCGGAGCTGTTGCAGAGCCAGGGCTCTCTCCTGTGAAAGCAGCACCTTAGCTCATGCATAGGGAGGTAGGGCAAGCCCTACGAAAGTGCTGCCTGGGACAAGTTAGTGGTTTAGAGGGGGCTTGGGGCTGCCCAAGCCCATTTTTAACACTGCAGGAGCAACCCAGAGACAAGTGGTGCCTCTTCACCATGAGGCAGGTGGGATTAGGAACTGGGGCTGGTTTCAAGCTGCCAAAAGGCAACGCATCAATGCCAGGAGCAGTCTTTGAAGAAATCTGGGCTCTAAGCCACTGCTGGAGCAGCGTGCCTGGGTCACAACGTGATGTGTGGAGTGCCTGCATTAGGAGAGGCAATGGCTGGGCACAGCACCTTGCCAGTGCTCTGTATCCACAGGGAGCCTCTGTGCAATGTAGAGCAAATCTGGGGAAATCCTTGCTGAAGGCCATTGGGAAAGCCAAAAATTGGGGAGACAGGGATGACTTGTGAGACTTCTGGAGACTTTGCAAACAGACAAACCACATACAGGTGAGGAAACAGGCAGGTGCTGGGGAATAAATCATATATATTGCCCTCCTGTGACAGCATCCTCTTAGGCGCATAGCTGGACACATGAACCCCGTGGACCATGGGCTGAACAGCACAGCTGTTCCTCTGATTTTATCACCCCCTTTGGTGGTACTTGGCAGTAGAGATCTTCCAAATGGGGCTTCTAGAAGAGAACTGCTGGGAAATTGAGAGGAAAACAGAAAGCTTAATACACACATCATCAAACAATTCAGAGGCGGTGCAATCCCACCACAGTGCAGTTCCCCGGGGGAAGAGTTTTGTGTTGGAGACCTTTTTGATCTAATGAAAACAGTGCATAATGATCTCCAACAGCTAGAAACTCAAGTCTGAAAAATTCAAGCTGGAAATAAGCTGCACATTTTTAATGGGAGGTAAGGAATGGCTGTAACAGGTTGCCAGGGGATGCGATAAACTCCATCATGCAGAGCCGTGCAGTCGTGCTGGCTCTCAGAGGGTGACATCCTTCCATTGCAGTGCTGCGCCATCCAGAACTACTGTCCATTGGTGGCCCTTCCTCAGCAGGTCAGAACTGCTGCACAGCATGGTGCCTCAGCCTTAAAATACAAGATATGCATTTTCCAATGGAAAATAGTCCTGCATCTGAGCGAGAGAGCTACAAAGCCACTCGTTTTTTCATGCTTTATTTGCATGTCTGTTTCCCTAACACTTCTTCTGGCTCCCCACAACAGAGTATTATCCCCTACTTGGAGACCTACAGATTTCTTCCCTGTGAGGGTGCTGAGGCGCTGGCACAGGTTGCCCAGAGAAGCTGTGGCTGCCCCATCCCTGGCAGTGTTCAAGGCCAGGTTGGACACAGGGGCTTGGAGCAACCTGCTCTGCTGGAAGTTGTCCCTGCCCATGGCAGAGAGTTGGAACTGGTTGAGCTTTAAGGTCCTTCCAACCCAAACTGTTCTGTGATTCTATGATGTGAAAATAAGGGGCTGCGTATATTTGGCTTTGGCTCATCTGACCACTGAGACATGTCTCTATTTGCTTAGTGACCCAAGATGCAAAATCATCACATCTTAATATAGCAGAACATGAGCTCAGGGAATATACTTCTAACACTGTCATTTAATTTATTCACAACAATTGGATTAGTAAATGAATATGTGCTGAGCCCTGTCACTGTTACAGTCCATGGGTATTTCTCCATGCTTGCATCTGGATGTCTGACAGTTTGTTTACATGATCAGCAAGATGAAATACTCGTATTATTTGGCTTAGCATCAAGAGCAGCCTCTATTTTAGCAGCCTGCAGTGGCAGCTCCCAATGAATTTTAATAAGCTGTTAACAATGTGTGCATGCTTCGTTGTTGTCAGCAGAAGCGTGCAAAAGGACAGGGTGACATATACTTATCCGGGATACAAAAGGATTAATAATGTTTCCCAATCATCCTGCATGACTGAGCTGTCTACCAAGGTGGCTCATACCCTTCTACCATGCACAGAGCACAGACCCTTCCCCAGCCTGATGTGGGGTGGCAGGTTGGACCAGGCTGGACGGGGCTTGCAGCAACCTGGTCTAGTGGAAGGTGTCCCTGCCTGTGGCGAAGAGAGTGGAACTAAATGAGCTTTAAGAACCTTTCCAACCAAAACCATTCTGTGATTCTATGTGCAGGATGGCATAATTTGTCTTATGGCCAGATCAGACAGCAGCAGACCTGGAGGACTGGATTTCAAACATAAAGGCATCCAAAAAATGGGATTTTATTTTACCATCCTACAAGGGAAGACTTTACAGTGTGAATATTGCAACACCAGAGCGAGGGGACTGTAGCCAGGACATGGGGAAATGACACATCCACAATTCGCCCCAACCCTTTTACAACTAATTTATCAACTCAAGCAAAGTGATATCTTAACCTCACTCTTCGTGCCCGCTCTAGTTCACGCAAAGCAACATCACAGTAAGAAAAGCACCTGCCTGGACACAGGTAGCACACAGGTACCAGGTCCACAGCAAGAGGGGGTGATGAGAGCTGTGAGACATAAACCCACCAGCGATCTGCGGGTAAGAGCTCTGCAGGAGAAAAGGCAGGATGCTCAGAAGGAGCAGCTAAAAAGGGATTTGCGCACTTTTCTATTTTAGCAATGCTTTAGTTGGAGCAACACGTATTCCCTGGATATTTTTATCCATTGTAGTTCAGGAGTGCATCCTTGGGTATCCGGCTGGCTTACACAACAGATCCTGCCTGTAAGACCTTGACTAACCAACACAGTGATGTACCCACTGCACAGCAGCTCCTTGGTGTCCACTGGCTACCCCATGCCCTGTAGTCCCCCACATCCCCACACCATGAGAGGGGGTGTGGGGAGCATGGCAAGAGTTTGTGGGGGAACCAGGAGCATTGCATGCACTTGCTGCCATGTGTTAGAGGAAGGAAGCATCTTTCTGGTGCTTCAAACCTTTGGAAGTTGAATCATTTCCCTCTGTAATACCCATTTTGGAGGGAAGCTTGGCAGGAGCCATCCTCCATATCCATCAAGGAGTCACGGCTTCCCAAGAGCCTCCCTTCATTTGTAAAATCCTGAGGTGTATTGACCAGGCTCTGATGGGCCGCCAGTGACTTCTGTCTGGCTCTAGCTTTCCCTGCTGCCCTTTTAGAGCATCTCTGGAGATGGCACCCTCTGCTGGGTACCTTTCCTTGCTGGGACTGCTTTGCCGTATATCTTAAAAGGCATTCTGTAGAATCAATCATCCAAAACTGCCCCAAGAAGCTGGCTCAGGCTAGCAGCCCAAGGAAGTGCAGATGTGGATGGGAAGAGCAATGTGTAGCAATTAAAACCAGCACCAGTGGTGTCTCTGCCATATTTCTTTGCCTATGGACTAAAGCTTCCTATGGCTACTTGAAATTTTCCCATGAAAAGTAATTTCTCCTATAAATATAATGACTCAGTGATGCTTGGGAACTGTTGTGTGGAACAGTTTTCTGGTTTTCTTATTTCTAGAATCATCCTCTTTCTAAAAGGCAAATGCCTTATTTATTCCTTACTTGATCCCTAGTCTTTTCAAAACCATAAATACTCTACATGAAGCACCAGGTAGGGAACACACAGAGCATCCTGCAGTAAATGGCCCAGCCTGGCTGCCCGCCGTGGGCTTTAGTGCATTGACAGCACCTTGTCCCCGCCAAAGGTCTGCCAAGGGTTCCTTGTGTGATGGGTACCCCGGTAGGCAGCCTCAGCAGCCAATGGCAGCGGGGTTGTGTTTGCATCACAGAGATGCAGTATTCACTGATCCAGCTCTCAAGACCACTCTTTGGGGGTGCTCTGAGTTTTAAGGTTTTTGGGAGGCATCTGCAGCAGCTCTTCTCTTTGCCGCCATGGGATGTAACATGCCGGTTTTGCTCTATTATAACTACTTAGATAAGCAGCAAGACTCCCCTTAGCTTGCATGACTTTCCACAGCCATGCAGTACTTGCAGTGTGGAGACATCTGCCAAAAATGATTTATTCCTTCCCCTCCTCTCTCCGCTGATATTTTCCTCTCAGCTATAATAATATGCATTTTTCATGGAGTGGTCCGAGCCAAATTTCTAGACATCTAACGCAGCAGGAGACACCACTGCTGATTTCCAAGGCCTGTTCTGGAGGCTGCTTCTGCTGAGCGAGTGGGCAATGAGGGATCCCACATTGCCAGTGGTGCTGGGGAAATGGGGGCTGTTCCTCACACTTGTCACCTTGGAATCAAAGCCTGAAGTACTATGGCTAAGACGCTGACAGTATCTGATGCAATGTTCTTCTCTTCTAGGTGGGATGTTTGTGGATCATCTGCAGAAAATCTCCATTTATTCTCAGTATGAGCAGGTGGCACTTCAGGAGAGATCTTTTTTCTGGGCAGATCCAGTGGGAGCTGCCACATGGCTGGATGCAGGGAGTAAGCTGGTGATCAGTCCTTCTGAGATCTTCTGCGCGAGGACCTTCAGGCTTCCAGACAACATGAACAAGCTCTCAAAGCCCCTCTCAAAACATGGTTGTCACAGCCTGGTTTTCTCTATTGATGTGCCTCACGCTTCTGTGTTTGGGATATTTCAAGCCTGAGGAGGAGGCTGGTGAGGGCAGAGGTGGTGACACCCAGTGCAGGGCATGGGGACATGCCTGCCACCCACCTCTCCCTAGAGGTGACACAGGCAGCATTACAAGGGTCACGAGGCCAGCTTGGCATTGCTTGTGGAACTGCGCTGCTGGGCTGGATATTCCCAAGCCAGCCCAGGTCCGCCACAGACCTCTTCTATCAGTACCACTTAGAGGTATTTAAATCCCCTAGGATCAGCTTTGGAAGCCATAGCCAAGACCCCCCATTGTGTTCATCAACCCACGTCAGTGAGAAGGTTCAGCAAAGCAGCTGCTAAACAGCTATAAATAGGAAGCTTGAGGAGCCTGTTTCCAACTGCAAATGGCAGAGCTGTAGAGATGGCTCTGCTCTGCTTGGATGGTGCTTAATTGTCCTAAGCTCAATAGCAGAGAAGACAATGAAAATCTCAGACGCTGGGATCCTATTCTCTGACTGCCTTTGCCTCGGTAATTTTGTCTGCCCACCTCCTGCGCCTCCTCCAGAAAACCTCCACTCCTGGGCACAGATGTAGCTGCAGCATCTGCCAAAGAGGATTACAGGAGAAAGGGAGCAAGGAAAACCCTTCTCCTGCCTTTGGCTGTGCATCCCTCCTGGGCCTCATCCTGCAAAGTGAGCTGCTGTGATGGAACCTGTTTGCACTGAGCTTTGGAGCATGACGAGACATTTCACATCCTCCTGTGCTCCCCACCTCCCTGTGGAGCCTTTCTGCTCCATCCCATTCCTTCCCCAGTCCTCACCTCATCTCACATGAGCTCACAGCCTCCACAGGGTCTTCAAGGAAACATCTCAGTTCAGATCCAAGTCCCTGAACTGCCAGAGGAGGTTGGTTGAAGGGTCACTCTTTGCTCATCCCCATGCTTTTCCCCAACATGTTTGCTGTTGACCACTGCTGGAGAAGCTCACAGCCCAAGGTCCCCCACATATGGCTACTCTTATGTTCCTAAACATAAACACCTTTCATCAGGAACATCTTTCATGAAAGCCGTTCCCTTGTGCTGTCGCTGTCTCAGCATAAGAGATGCTGCTCGTTTTTGATGCCTGTTGCAGACAAGGATCATTTGATCTTCAGATTTCTCAGTGAAGTCAAGCCACAGCCTGCAATTTCCTTTCAGATGTGTTAAGTTCCTGCATAATTTTCAATTCACTCTTCTTTTGTGGGTGATGAATAGAGAAGGGTGTTCTCCATCAAAGATCGTTTGTTAAAATGCAAATAAACTTCAGGCTGAAGGTCCACTTGAGCACAGAAAATTAACAGAGAATATTAAATTTGGTGAGAAGAACTGAGAAGCTGAATTCTTTTCTGGGGGGAGCCAACATCATCCTGCATCGCAGACACTGCTCACTCCTCTCACTGCAAGACCTTTATCAGTGGCTTATGGTACTGCCCCAAACTCTGTGCAACCGGAGAGGACATTTCTCATGCCAGGTCTCTTTACTCTTTGGAAAAGTTCAGTCAGACCAGGCCAGTCACTTCTGAGGAAGAAATAAAAGCTGAAATGTTAAGTGAAATAGCAGGTTAATGAGAATTCGGTAAAAAATGACAGTGAAAGTAAGATGTTGACAAGTTCACAAGGACCTTTTCTGGAACATCCCAAGATATTTGGGAGCCCCCACCTCTGCCTGTGGGATCTGTGCTGAGGAGAACTCAAGGCTGGGCTGGGCTTTGCTTCACACCTGACCACATCCGAAACACCAGTGGCCTGATGGGCTGAGCAGGGACCTCTCAAGCCCAGCAGTGAGACTCCAAAATACCCCAGACTTCACACAGTGCTTGGCTACAAAACACTTCCAAGGGCTGCAGGTCAGGCTGGACAAGTCAATGGAAGTGGGATCTCTGGAGACTTGCTCTTTGTAGCAATGGCACCCACTTGTGCTGAGCATGGATGGAGTTTGGGAAGATCTTCTGGAAGAGCTGGCCTCCCCACACACCTCGAGTCTACACACACACCAAGTCCCATGTGGCCTGGAGCTGCTCCTTGGCAGGATGCTCTTGGTGGAGTGGGGATCTTCCCCTCTGTCCTCTGATCTCAGCAGTCCTCCACTGAAGGCACCATGGAGAACGCATCCCAGCTGAATGGTGGTCATCAAGCCTGGTCCCTGCTGCTGTAGTTCAGCTTTGTGCCAAAGGCTTCAGGGCCTCTTCAGCATGATGCCATGCTGAAGAGTCTCTGCTGGTTTCTGGGGATGTGCTAGTGTTACTGCTCATCCTGCATCGCAGTCTCAGACAAATATGTATTTCCCTGACTGTATTTCCATCTTCTGTTAGGGATGGAACAATAAATACTAATTTTTATGAAATATGTATCTGTCCTCTTCCATGATATATGAATGACTGTAGCTGTTATTTGTTTAATGCACTGCTTCATTCCAAATACATTGTTTTTCCTAAAAAACCCAACAAACCTGCAATTTTGTCAGGTTTTAATGCAGTGACAGTAGGCTTTGACTTCTCCATGTTTCTTTTTGTCATGCCTGCCTGTCATAAGATGAAATTCTGTGGTGCTAAAGCATATGTACATTTTGACATCCAACCTTATACAGCGGTGCTGTTAAGACCATCACTGAGAGCGGTGACGCTGTATTTCATCACAGAATGGCTTACCATGTATTGTCACTGATTTTTTTTAATATAAACATCCCCCAATGCTTTGAAGTTATTGAATGTGGCCGTTAGACTGGCAATGCTTAGCTGTGATGCTACAAAACCCATGCACTCTGAGAAATGCCCTTACTTACATATTAAAATGCTCCAGTGTTGCCTTGTCTTGTCCCAGTCACTTGTGCCTTGTGCTGGAGCCCTGGGGGCCAGGCAGCCAGCACTCACCACTGGCTCCAGGACATCCAGTGGTTGCAGGAACCCACCAAAGCAGATGTGTTCCTCGCCTGGGCTTTTCCGAGGTCCAGAAGGACTAGACTGACTAACTTTAATTCTCCCGGGTTTTTTGTACATTGACTTTTTGTAATCCTGTTCTCCACACCCCGCTGCTCCCAACGGCTCTGCATTAAGGCACAAACACAAGTCCCCAAACCTTTCATTTCGTTAGCATTTTAGCAGCCCTTTCAAATTGTATGGTTGTAGCAAGTGGGTGGCTGAAGTCTCCATACAAATTATGGCCTTTTTGCTTTCTTGGAAAGAACCTTTGATGTTTCTCTGCTAAAAATCAAAGCCAAAAGCAGGGGGGAAGCATGACTTAAGGGCAAGAGCTTTCAGACCTAAGAAGAGTGTCCAGCAGGTCCTGGCCCTCTACAATCCAGCCATGCCAGGAGCAGGGCTGTGGCTGGTCAGTGCTCTTTTCAGCCAGGAGACAGTCTTACCTGGCTGCCCTTGGACCTGTGTGTAGTTATATATGTATCTTCTTGGCTGTTTGTAAGCCTGAAGTCACATAATGTGGAGTGGACATGGAGCACTGATTTCCTAATATCCACACGGGGGACCTTTTACAAGGGCATATAAGGATAAGACAAGG
>NW_009927106.1:502-930 GCF_000696875.1 Nestor notabilis | reverse complement strand
CGGTGGAGTACATGTAGCTGAAGAGCCGCTCGATCTTCCGCAGCGGGACGCCCATGCCCCGGTCACTCATCTGCAGGACACGGAGGGGGGGTGACAGCCCTGCTCCAGCCCCCGTGTCCCCAGTGTCCCCAGGCTGGGGTCAGGAGCCCCCCGGGATGGAGCTGGTGGTCCCTGATGTACCTTGATGGAGAGGTCCTCCTGGCCCAGGGCCACCATCACCTTGATGGCCGGCAGCCGCGGGCTGTTCTCATGGCTCTCCACCGTAGCTCTCATGGCATTCTGCAGGCACATTTAGAGCAGTTCAGAGGACCCCCCATAGCTTCCCCACTGCTCCCCCTCACCTCCTGTTATGGGGCTGGGGTTACCTTGAAGAGCTCAAAGAGCATGTGGTAGAGATGTGAAGTGTCGTAGACAATGCGCATGGGCTG
>NW_009927106.1:0-471 GCF_000696875.1 Nestor notabilis | reverse complement strand
TCCTTCCCAACCCCAAACGAGCTACCCAAGAATCCCCTGCTGCAGTGACAGCCCCCCCAGCCTGGCCTCACCATTCACTTCCTCGATCTCCAGGTCGGGTGAGGACATGTAGTACTTGTCACACAGGAGCTTGGCCATGTTGTAGGCATCTGAGAGGGGGAGGCAGATGGGTCAGCACCTGCAGCACGAAGGCAGGGGCCACGTTTGGGGTCCCCTTCACCCCCCATCCCGTTCCAGATCCAGGATGTTTTGGGGGTCTTCTGGAGAGACCACAAAGCACAGGAGACACCTTGGCTGAGGCCCACCCAAGCTAATGACACAAATGGCTTCCAAACAGACAGATCCCAGGGCAAGAGGAAGACCAGGGGGACCTTCAACCCCCACACCCAGTCCAGTCCCCTCATGTGGGGGGAGCCCCCAGCTCCCCACGGACCTCTCACCACATTGGCCACGCTGCAGTGGGGGTCGATG
>NW_009927105.1:2129-5054 GCF_000696875.1 Nestor notabilis | reverse complement strand
GCTCCCTCAGCGGGCGGAGCAGAGCCACAACGGGGGTTTGTGGCTCTTCTCTCTCCCTGTATGGCAAAAGGTTTTTGGGAGCCACCCTGCCTAGGCTGCCCGTTCCTTGCTCCCTGAAGTTAACAGTGAACATCTAGGCTAGTGTCTCTATTGGGATTTTTTTTAGAATCACTTTGATATCAAACACCGAACAAAATTAAATGCATTGCTTGTAGCTTAACTCTTAACAAATCATTAAAGATAATTTGGGTAGTTGACTGGATGTATACCACAAGAAATGAGCTCTGCCAAATTAAGTCTTCTGACCCATCTGGGCTCCCGCATTCAGCTCTTGGGGCCTTCAAGATAAGAAGGACATGGAGCTGTTGGAGTGAGTCCAGAGGAGGGTCACAAAGATAGATCAGAGGGCTGGAGCACCTGTCCTATGAAGACAGGTTGAGAGAGTTGGGGATGTTCAGCCTAAAGAAGAGAAGGCTCGGGGGAGACCTTACAGCAGCTTCCAGTATCTAAAGTGGCTGACAAGAAATCTGGAGAGTGGCTTTTTACAAGGGCATTTAGTGACAGGACAAGGGGGAATGGCTCTAAGAAGGGAGATTTAGATTAGATATAAGGAAGACAATGCTTTCTGTGAGGGTGCTGAGGCACTGGCAGTGGTTTCCCAGAGAAGCTGTGGCTGCCCCATCCCTGGAAGTGTTCAAGGCCAGGCTGGATGGGGCTTTGATCAACCTTGTCTGGTGGAAGATGTCCCTGCCCATGGCAGGGGGTTTGGAACTAGATGATCTTCAAGGTCCTTTCCAACCCAAACCAGTCTGTGACTCTATGATGAAGTACTAACTGGGGAAAAGGTAGTTCTGTCAGGGGGACATCACAACCATTGACTCATTGACCACCCCCCAAAGAGAAGCAGAGATTGACCGTGTGGACTAATTAACATGAGAAGCAAGAGAGTTGCTTAACAAATAGGAAATTGAGTACTAAGTAATGAAGGAGGTGTTTAACTTGTTATCAGTGAAGGCTGATGTCTTTGATTGCTAAAATGTATAAACAGTGTAAAGCTAAGAACAGGCTTCATAATGTGTCCAGCCAGCCCAGTTTCCACAAAGGTAAGAGCTGGACATGATCCCTGCCTCTCAGAACTGTGTGTGATGAGTTTTGTGTGTAACATCCTACGTGTTGATAGCAGTCACTGGCAGTGGGGACTCTCCTATTGGGAGTTGTTACACAACTGCAGCCATTGCTTCTCCCACTGAACAGTCAAGAGTGAAACAAATGCTATTAAAAAAACCTCAGCATATTCCTGTGTATGGTGAGGTAGCAGCATTATCAACATTAATGTATGAGAAGAATCTTTTGGGTTTGGTGAGTCACATAAGACCCTTGTAATGTCAAAGGGCATCTAGTAAAATAATAAGCTGCAGGAACAACTGATCCCACAGTGGGAGCCAGCATTTGATCACAAATTATACACTGAACTCCATCAATTTGTTGCAAAGATCTTTTCTGACTTTAAAGGTCCGTCAAAATCAGGTAAGATGAATCCCCCCAACCACTGTCAAGGTCAACGATGAATGGTCTTGAAAATATCTTGGGAGTTATCAGGCAGAGGTTTTCAGATGAGGAAGTAGCTGCTGTATATAGATACGCATCTCATAACAGCATGGCTCCACAAAAAATGACCACGTGTGCATCTCTCACCTATCTTTTTTGAGAGTTCTCATTTTCAGTTACATTCTGCTGAAAGTGCTGCATTTTTTGGCTGTTGAAAGTTTTGCTTGCAGCAATTCCCACTTCTGTAAGTTTAAATGTAATTCAGTACGAAATCACAGAGGCCTTACACATGAGGAATCTGATAGTATCACTTAAAGTGGCGTGTGAAGAATAATGGCCATTGCCAGGGATCAGTTTTACTCACCTCTTGGGCCAGACATATCATGTTGTAGTAAATTGTGTGTAGCTGAAGACATTGATTGCTATTAGTTTCCCAACTACACAGGAGGTCAGATCTATAATGAGTATTTTTACCCTTGTTATTTCTGCCTGAATGATCATCTTTCTCTGGATGCAGCTGTGACTTTATTCCAGACCACTATGGCACAAAGTAGCAAACACAAGGGAGAACTAAAAAAGCGTATGTCTGGATTATATATGCATAGGTTGAGTAATTGGTTTACCATGTGAAAGCAAAACCGTGTGAGAGTAGAACATTTACAAAGAAGGAATTTTAAACATAAAATTACCTTTCTTTTTATCAATCTGATATCTCTTCATGAATCAGCACATTTACTTACCTGATCCTAGCAGATGCTCTTTATTAGTGTAGATCAAGGGGACAGATTAGCTTTGCTAAGTCTTTCTGGGAGGTTAGTTTTGTTGCTTCAACCTTAATGGCCATGACCAGCCTCACCTGGGGCCTCTGCCCATGGGCCCTATTTCAGCTTAGCCCTAGGCCTTCAGTCCTTTTTGAGTTATGTTTAGGGATGCTGGTCTCCTGCTCTGCTACAGATGTATTCAGCCATGGATACTGTTGATCTTGACCTGCAGGCTGTGACTGCCTGGTTTGACCTCAGCTCATCCCCATGGAGGTGCCTGATGCTGTGGGCTGTCTCCTCACTGAGGGTGGTGGGATGGGCCTTGGCTGGAGAATCTCATATCTTTCCGGTCCCCATGGGGATTTTGTATGGGTTCCAGCCCCAAGGCTGCAGCATGGTCACCTGATATTAATTGCTTGATGTTTTGTAGGGAGCAAAATACCTGCAAGAAGAGGGAGGCAGTGTGGTTTTGCCAGGAGCACAGAGGAAATGTGCTGATGTTTACAAGATTCAAAGCTAAATAGATCCTCAAAAGCTTAGGACAAGGTTGCATTTCTCCTAAACCGTAGCAGTAATTTCCTGCCAGGAACAAAGATAAATTTGTGTCCATCCCTCC
>NW_009927105.1:0-2106 GCF_000696875.1 Nestor notabilis | reverse complement strand
TCCCTACACCTACATTTAAGGGGTGGAGGTTGGAATATTTAATGTCTTTGTAAAGTGCAAAACTGCTTAATGTGGTATTTGTTGGGATTTTTTTTCCCCCAGTCCTTCAAAATCTACCTTTTGTTCTCCTGGTATTTGAGACTTCCTAGTCTGGAGTTAGCAAGGTATATTAAGCTAATTCCCTTCCCTTGGGCAGGAATGTTGCAGCACTCCCCTGTGTCCTGGCAAACCCCTTAGTGCTTTTGAAGGGTGTGGTGAAGCCAGTGTGCTGGGCTATTCTCATCTCTTTTTCTTTCCAGAACAAGGAAATTCTTTTCACAGTTCAGCTTCACCCTCCAAGACCTCTCTCTCATGCCTAAACCTTCCCTCCTGCAGCCACATTGCCTGCATGTATCACTGATGGGGAACTACTGTAGGGGAGAGGTGAGCATGTCACAGGTGGTGGTGTAGGTATCCGAATTAAAGCCAGAGCTAACATGCAGCTAAGCCATGGCTTATGCTTTGTGCAGGTCTAATTTGTCTAGGAAACATTCGGGAAAAATCTGTTTGTTATCTTGACTGCATCCACTCAATATGCTCTCTTTAGGCATGATAATATGTCAGCTGCATAAGACTCTCAGTAATACTATTTATGCAGGCCTTCCTACTTGGAGTTAATGCACTAATCCTGCTGCATAGTTCCACAATGATTAAATGTGTAAAATGTGCATTGAGGTCAGAACAAGATGGTTCATTTATGGCGGCCAACCCATAGTATTTAGATTCCAAGGTGATATAGGCAATACCTGTATAGTCTTTTCATGCTTGCCCCTATTTGATTCCTTTCTTACCACTGTGCTAAATTCAGAAATGGTCTGAATTTGGGTTTCTTTTCAAGACGTGGAGCAAAGCCACAATCTCTCATTTGCTAAAAATAGCCACATATGTGTGATTCCATATGGAGTGAATTGTGCTGAGACTTGCACCTGCCAGCTCTAAATTTAATGCTGTAATTCTTTTGGCACCTCTGCCTCTGCACAGAAGTAAGAAAGGGGTTTACCGGACTGTTAAGCTGGACTGAGTGTTTATCACCTTTGCAAACCACTTGTCTATTATTTTTCCCATCCATCATTTTGAACATACAGCATTTGATGTCGTTTCCCCTGGAGATGCAGCTTGATTTTCTGGGGAGATGCATATTTATGGGGAACTCATGTGCTCTGTTGGACATGAAGTGGTTTTATGGCACTTACAGTGCAGCAGACATATTTGAAGAGCAGCTATGCAAGGGCTAGTAGGGAGAGCAGTGAAGCTGATGCAACAAGCTGAGAAAGCACTTGTCTTTCTTGCAGCTGACACCTGTATTTGCACAGATGGGGTTCCAGTTTTCAGTACGAACACCCATCGGTCTCTCGGCTCAAGCAGATCCCTTGCTCAGATAGATGTGGTTGATCACTATTTTTTTTCCCTTTTTTTTAAATGCTTGCAGGAGTGGACCCTGAAGCAGCAGAAAAAGAAACAAACACAATTTTCTGAGGAATTACAGCAGCGAGATCTGTACAAGAGCAGATCACTTACCAGTAAACTGAGCTAAGATCCTCAGCTCTGTTGCAGATTGTGCTATTGCGACAAATGTTGCTAATCCAGCATCATTTACCTACTCTGGACAGAAACAGAGAGAACAGGGTAAGTTATAGAAGATTTCCACAGTGCAAGTCACTTTCTGCCACACAAAGCTCTATCCTTCCCCCTGTGGAGAGCTAGAAGACATACAGCTCTTCCTCTCTCAGCCCAGTGCTGTTCTTTAGGAGTGTCATCACAAAGACAATGTGCATCAGCAGTCCGGGCTGTCCCACACACTGTATGGTTAAGGACCATTTTGCTTCACATGAATGATTTAGCTGATGAGCACATTTCTGCCTGGGGGAGGATGAAATGTGGATTCCCCTGTGGTGATGTGTGATAAATGAAACCCAGCCTCAGTGTTAAAAGAAATGGATTGTTCCAGACACATGTAAGGTAGAAGGGCAAAAGGAATAGCTGAGCTTTGAAGATGAAATAGCAACAATATAGGGAAAAGAAGTGCTATAAACTATGTATATATATATGTATAAATTATATATATAT
>NW_009927104.1:7377-19826 GCF_000696875.1 Nestor notabilis | reverse complement strand
CAGGGGGGTTGGAACCAGATGATCTGAAGGTACTTTCCAAAACTAACCATTCTGTGATTCTATGATTTTTCAGCACCCACCCCCCTGTAATAAAATACATGCATATTAATACAACGATCTAGAATTTTCCCTCATTACATAAATATATCTGGTAGGCAGTTTCCTGTAAACCCCCAAATTAAAATTTTAAATCTGTATTTTCACTTCTCTCAAAAAAAAAAAAAAAATTAAACTTCACAAGTGGAACTTACATATGAAGAAGACCTAGGTTCTTCCTAGGTCAATGCAAGATTAGGCAAAGCAGCCAACCCAGTAGGACTCAATAGTGGTCTTAAAAATCCTGAAGAATATCATGTAGAACAGAATTTCCTACCTGAGCTTTGAGTTCCTTTGCTTTTACATTTTAGTCAGATTCTTAACTTTATGTAAATGTTTTTTCTTTGATTGCATCTATAAAATATTTAAGTTTTAATATATACAGAATCATTATTTTACATTGTGAGAAGCATAAAAGCATATGAAAGTAATAGCTTCCTTGGCATACAAGAGGATTAACATGCATGAACTGAATTTTTCTGTATTCTATGAACCCACATTTCATGGAGAGACCAAATTTATAGATAGGGAAAATCCCTCATCCAGTTTCAACTTCATAGGAGCTTAACATAGAAACATGAGGTATGTGTGGTCCTAGTATCACCTTTGCAAATTGAATTTCAAGATGGGAATCATTAGAGAGTATTGCTTGCAGGAGTGTTTTTTGTTTGTTGGGGTTTTTTTTAATGGTATAATTGTATTTTATGGTATAATTTGATTTTTAAGCCTGAGTTTGGCATTTTCTGTGCTGTTTCAGAAAGTTGCAGCGCATGTTACAGAATAAAGCTTTTTAGATAGTTGTTTAACAACATATCAAGCAATTTAAATTAAAGAATGACCACTTTTTAACAGTAGCATATTAGTATCTTTTAGCCTTCTGTGACTTAAACCTTGCTCTAAAAAAAAGCATTTAAGAAAATCCCCTGCATTTGTAGAAAGAAGAGCAGCACGAACCACCCCTATTACACAGCCCTTTTTGGGGTACTTCCATGATCCTAACGCAACCCATCTATAAGGCACAGCAGCATGCAAAGACTTTATAAAGTGATCATCCAGACTGTCTCACTCTTTGAAATAAATTTTTGAGTAGTTATTTCCAAATAGAAAGGCAGCTGGATTCCAATAGTCTTGTTGCTTTACTGCTCTTTCAGCAAGTGAGCAAGAGTACAACAGTTTTGTCCGGCTATAATTCCTTACCAAAGGAATAATTTAACCCAAATAAAATAACAGCAAGGTAGTGTTGAGGCCAACTAAACTGCCCAAAGGCAGTTTTTGAAATTTGTCATTTTGAAAGCATTTGCAAACATATATGGGGATAATTAAAAGTCAAATTCAGTACTATAGCAGAAAATGGTGCCTAAAGAGTAGTGGCTATAATTCTTCCTGAAGGTCTCTCTCACAGACAGGCTACGATGTTATTCCCAGCTAACATACGGCAGCAGTCAAGCATGTAATCTATCTGGGAGTCTTAGTGGCAACACAAACAGGCTACATCCTCCCAGTCTTCTTTAAGGACATATCAATGTGCACTTAGTTAATAAAAATCAGCATTCCTTCAATTTCACCCCACCTGTCCAGGAGACTTGTATTTGGCATGAAATGTGATCAGTCCAGTTTGGACCTGTCCAGGCTGATCTCTCATTCCTGTCTGTTGGTCTGGATACGCAATAAAACACCACTTGCTTACCCTGCCCTCAACTATTCCTTTTGAACCAGAGACCAAGGAAAAGGGAAAGCTGAAAAGGGTTTTTTTATAAGGGTATGTAGGGACAGGACAAGGGGGAATGGCTTTAAACTGAAAGAAGGGAGACTTGAATTAGATATTAGGGAGAAATTCTTCCCTGTGAAGGTGGTAAGGCACTGGCACAGGTTGCCCAGAGAAGCTGTGGCTGCCCCCCCCCCTTTTTTTGTGCCTGCCCCCCCCCTGCCAGTGTTCAAGGCCAGGTTGGACAGGGATTTGAGCAATCTGGTGTAGTGAAAGGTGTCCTAGCCCATGGCAGGGGGATTGGAACTGGATGAGCTTTAAGGTCCCTTCCAACCGAAACTATTCTGTAATTCTGTGAAAGTATGGAAAACACTAAGTGTCAGAGATAATATTTACTAGAATAGTAATACTGTCAAAGCAGTTTCTGAATGCAGTTGCTTGCAGCTTCTTGTTTTGATCTCTGCTTTAGCACTTGAACTGTAATGAGCTTAAGTTCAGGGCTAAAGCATCTTCTGAATCAAAGCTGTCCTTGAGAATTTTATTTGGAGTTTGACCTTGAAAATATTATTTTCCTTGGTACTTACACATGGACTTCTTTCATGACACCTTGTCGTGGTTTAAGCCCAGCCGGCAACTTGGAACCACGCAGCCGCTCGCTCACTCCCCCCCCTTTTTCTTCCTCCCCCCGCTCCCGGCGGTATGGGGAGGAGAATCGAAGGAATGTAACTCCCACGAGTTGAGATAACAGCTCTCCAGTAACTAAGGTATAATACAAACCACTACTGCTACCAATAATAATGATAAGAGGAATAACAAGGGAAAAGGACACAACCGCTCACCACCCGCCGACCGATACCCAGCCCGACCCGAGCAGCGATCTGGGCCTTCCGGGTAACTCCCCCCAGTTTCTATACTGGGCATGACGTGCTGTGGTATGGAATACCCCTTTGGCCAGTTTGGGTCAGGTGTCCTGCCTCTGCTTCCTCCTGGCTTCCCCTCCTCTCTGGCAAAGCATGAGACTGAGAAAGTCCTTGGTCAGAGTAAACATTACTGAGCAACAACTAAAAACATCGGTGTTATCAGCGTTGTTCCCAGACTGAAAGTCAAAAACCCAGCACTGCACCAGCTACTAAGAAGGAGAAAAAATGACTGCTGTAGCTGAACCCAGGACACACCTGCATATTATAACTAAGCCCTGGTCAAAGAAGAAAGGAACAGGGAAAAAATACACCAGTCACTCATAATAAAAATAAAAAATAAAAAAAAAAAAGTTGTGAGGTTGCAAAAAAAGTTTAAGTGTGAAAACATTTCAGAATAACATCTCTTTACCACTTGTGTTTATTCCCAAACTTCTGCACTTGGGAAGACAAGTTATTTGGAGGAGAAAATTAAAAAATAGATCAACATTGCAACCTTTTTCTACACCTTTGCAATGTACAAACTGTTCAGATCTTACTTTTGACACAGGAGAAAGCATAAACCAAAATATAGTCCTTGGGCTAGTCCTTGGCTGTGTGGCAGACAGCTCCTTAGCACAAGAAGGAATTTAGTAAGTCTTCCAAACACAGCGCAACCCCCATTAGCTGCAACCGCACACGCAGCCAGCTGACTAACCTGCAATTTAGGTAGTCCCATAAGTTCTTGTCAGGTTGCACAAGTAGTGTTATCACCTATAATTGACTACAGGACTTTAATTATGCTGGTAAATTTAGCAATAATTACACATCTTTGCCACCATTCAGGAATTACCTCTCAGGGCATGAAATCTGTTTATACTCACTTCCAACGAATTCAGAGTTCAGCATGTTTGCTCAGATACGTGCATTCATTTAACTGTAATGATCCTGCTCATTACATGAAGCACTCCATGAAAAAGTGTCTTGATCCACTCCTTGTTTCTCAAAGAAACCAGTATACCTAAAGGACAGTTTGTTTGGCACAGAAAGAAAAACATCTCTCTCCTGACACAGCAGAAATTTTTCACGCTAAAAAAAATAGGAAATGGGCTTTGTGGTTTTGTGTTCAGAGAAATCCAGGATCATCTTAAATTCCTTCCTTTCTTCATTATGGTCACTACTTCTCTACCTCAACCTTCGTACTTGTTCCTTTTGAGCCCAAGAGCTCGTTTAATTCCCCCCTTGGAGAGGCAGTGGGTAAAATGAGCCATTCTTGACAGGTATCAGAAGGCACCACTTTGCTTTTGAAAGCGCTCACCTACCACAGTAGCAATACAAAAATTTTAGAACAAAGCAGATTGTGACATGTGATTCCTCAATTTTTTTGCCCCCATCAAATCCAGAATGATTTACAGTAGCCTGTTGCTGCTCCTCTTAATTTTGCCCCCTTATTAGGTCTCACACTAGCCAAGTTTCCTCAGAGGAATGCTGTCCTGCTGTACCCCCACTGATATCCTCAGGTATCTTCCCTACTCCCTTGCGCGCATCCCCTATGCCACAAGAAAGGGAGAGCAACAACACAGCACCTGGCACATGCAGAAGAACCAACAATATGACCTGTCATCCAAAGGGAAGACTGAAATAGCGTAACTTCTTAGGCTAACATCAGAGGAAAAGGGAGAGCTTACATATACCACACAGACTGCCTAAACAGTACTCCAGGTTAAAACTATTTCAAGTCACTGCGTTAGACCAAACTCTAACTGGGCTGCCCTTGCCCACTTTTGTGCTTTCCTCCCCATTTTTTTTCTTATTAAATTATTAAAACTATTATTAAAAGTATCAAAAGCCAATTCCTGATATTTGACATGAATACCTTTTGCTACAAGAACTACAGAATAAAGCCTTTTGAAGTCTGTCTGGCAAACAAGACATGAGTGCTTGCTGCTGATACAACAACAAGCATCTCGCTATACAGCAAAGATGAGCAAGGACCACATGTAATACCGGAAATTTTTCCTCATAGCAGCAGCATCTTTGGAAACTAACTCATTTTTCTTAAAAATGTTCTTTCTCCACATGAAACACTTGCCGGGAATGCTGTGGCTGCTCTCTTAGGAAACATAACCACCTCTGCAAGACCTTATTTCTCTGTGAAGGTTAATTAGTTTAATGCAGGAAATAGTTTAGTGGAGTTGGGGATTTCTTCTTCAAATAAATGAGGTAGAGACTTGAGTTTGGTAAATATTGCCTGAGAAAGCGTGGTTTTTGGATGTAATGCTTTGAACAACAGAGCACCACTATATAAAAAGAGAGAATAACATCCCAGAAGTTCTACCTGAGTTGGCAATTTGTTAAGGTTCTTATTAAACTGGAAAAACTGGAATGGTCTCTTTTGGGGGGTGGAATTGCTTCCTGCTTACTTTTGTTACACTCTATTTTGTTCACTACAAACCTAATATGAACCAGAACATAGCTGAGGTTGGGATATGGAATGAGCTGCAGAGACTAACATCTTGCTGAGATACAGATGCTTCAGTGAGAGGATTTTTCATCATGGCATATCAAACCACATTATTTTAATTTGTTCTAGACAATAGCAGTATACAAGAGAGTAAAGAGAATTTATATTTGTTGCATAGTCAAGATTATCACATACATTTAAAATTGTAAGACACTGATCTCTGAAGCTCATAACCTTAAACCCACATCTTATTTGGGCATTACAAACTTAATTACCCCCAATCATGTCACTTATGGAAACACTTATTTAGAAGATTATTTTCAAACTGGCAATTTAGGTCTCAGTCAGGATTTGATTTTCATTCCTTCTTTACTTTTAGGGAGCTTATGTTTCTTCCCCATCTTTGCCTGGTACATTTTTCTTCCCAGCCCCTGGTTGATTTTCAAAAGCTGTAAACTGGAAACCACCATGCAAACTATTCTGCTTATATAAAAGTAAAACTTAACTCACTTTTCATCAGTAGGGCAACAGGAGAGGCAACTGGATGCACACATAGTCTGACAAGCAGAAAGGTCACATTATTGGATGTCTTAGAAAAAAGACAACTTTTAATGGGATATCATATAGGCTTGAAAAAAATGTTTCACATACAAACCCGTATTTCTCATTGTTTTGGTAGCCCATGCAGTGCTTATTTGGAGAGTTTCCCAGGGATTTCCTGCTTTATTAAGAAGACTGCATCCTGGAGCATAGCGTTTATATAAGTTACCTGTGTGATTAAATGAGGTAAATAAAACACATGGAGGAAGCTCCTGATACCATAGGCATTATGCTGAAAAAAAAAAAAGAAAAAGATAAGCTTAATAGGGACAGATTAACAACAAACTCTTTCCTTCTTTAGCTATAATGACTATTTCTAAGCCATCGGGAGATGTTTGTACAGATATACCAGAAAAGTTAAAGCTCAGTAAGAAAATGCAGAAAAATTAGGTATATTTACCATATACTAAGAATTACTGTGTTTCAGAAACATGGACTAAATGAAGATCCTTAGTGTAAAAGCACCACGTGGCAAGAATGGCTGTTGGCAAAACTCCTAACTAGAGTTTAGGCTGCTAACAGACAACTTCAGACCATTTTACAATTTTTTAACTGAATTTAAATTCTGTTCTCATTGGTTTAGTGCATTAGAAAAACCACCAAAGATCAGCACTTCCAGGTGAATAGACTTTCTTTTTGTAAAACTTACTTCTTTTTAACCATTTTGGCCACAGACTGCTTAAACTGTTGCTAGTGAGGGAAGGGCAACTTCAGATTTTTACTTTTTTTTTCTTCAGAAAAGGTTAAAACTCCATAACCCCCCCAACCTATTATTGCATATGGTACAGAGCTGCTTAAAGTGTAAGTGTATACTACTGTATACAAATTCTCGACTTCATATTTTGAAGCACTTAAAAATACCATTATTTTTCAGTGTCATAACCAAAAATTCTCAAAAATATTGCAATAGAACACATTGCTTAAAACCTGACAGCCATACAAAATACTGATAATATACCAGATAGTCACAAATGTCAACAAAAGCAGTTTTAATATAATTTCTATTGTTTTTTGTTATCATTCACATTATTCTTCATAACTCAGACAATAAATTGAACAAACTAACACAACCACAGCTCCAGTTGAAAGGGTTCTGGTTCTTAAACACAGATCTGGAGAAGGATGACTTTGACACCATCCAAATCACCCACTGAGTTTTGAGTAGTGCAACAATCAGCAAGCAGAAGACAGTCGCCCCTGTACAGTTCTGCAACACTTCAGTGCTATCAAAAGACAGCAAAGTGAGACTGCAGTGGCAACAAAGTCTATGAAATATGAGAACTATGACATTTGTACACCTGGTAAAATTTTAAAATTAAACTTTGTTATATACATAGGATGGTTCAAGTTGTCTGAGCACAAGCTCTCACTCCTCTTTAGATGTTCTAGGCTACCTGAATTTTCTACACAACACAACACAGCACCTATGAGAGGGAGACCTGTGTTTTTTCTGGAGTGGCAGCACATCCCGTCACTCACAATGGTATTTGCTCAAAGTTAACAAGAACTAATTGAACTCCAGCAATCTGTTTTCCATATATCAGTTAGCTGTTTGTCCTTTTAATTTTTCTGCCAAATACTAGATCAAGCAAATCTGTTCAGGACAAGAGAAATACTCTGCCACATGCCTGCAGCACTCCAGTATGCAACAGTGCTCAGGAGACATAGGGTGTGCTTCATGAGTGTACCTTTTATGTTCTCCAATAATAACAACCATTAGGAAAGACCATTATGTTCATGTGCTGGACATCATGAAATAGCCTTTAATATATTATTGCTGCAAAGAAATTATTAAAGTGCTTGCCAGTCTTGTCTGACACTCAGCAGATCACTGCATCCTTTTACTTCAGTTTCTCCATCTTTGGATCTGGCCACATCTAATAGACAAGAAACAGTGCAAGATCATAGAATGGTTTGGGTTGGAAGGAATCTTAAAGCTCATCTAGTTCCACCCCACCTACCATGGGCAGGAATACCTTCCACTAGCCCAGGTTGATCAATGCCCCATCCATCCTGGCAGGTTGATACAAAGATGCAAAGTATTTTCTGAAAACATCATAAGAAGTGATTAAGAGCTTGCTCATCTTTCATAGAATGAGTTAGTATCTGCAACTACTAGCAACTCCATAACGTAGTAACTCTGCTTTCAAGCAACTTGTCAAAGAATTATTATTAAGAGGATTCCTTACAAGCCACAGGTTTTCCTCTCTCTCTCATCCCCTGCATATCTTCATTTTGTGTAAAGGGCTGCTTTAAGTGGCTCAAGCTTTTACACTTTTCCCTGTCTACACAGAGAGGTGCAAGGCAGAAGGGTGCACACTCTGTGGTAAAGCTCACCCTTTGAACTCACCATCCCATTTTTCCCCTTTCTTACACTTATCTAATCTACTTGAGATGCAGTTGTTTTGCTAACTGGCTTAAGTAGGAGCCTAGCTTACTGCATTATACGGATATTCACATATGGTAGTGACCACAGGCCAATTACCTCTTCAAATAGACCAGGCATGTTTATTTGTATGTGTGATTCCATAAACATGAGAAGACTGGAGTAGAAGTTTGTGTTGCCAGCAGCAATTTTGTCTGCTTTCACAGTAGCAAAACAGAACCATACTTAAAGCATAAGAGACCAGTGAACTCCTGCCTTTAGAGTGTACTAAAAGGGGGCCCCAGTGCAGCAGTTTGGACACTGAGTGGCAAACACCATCTGTATCCTTTTCCCCTCCATAAAAGGAACCTTTATAGGAGTGTAAAGGAAAACAAAGAAAGATTATTACCAGTAGTTATAAATACTCATGTGAATAGTTAATCATCCTATAAGAATGAGAATTCTCTCAAGACATACTACTAAAGCAAATTGGTCAAAAATACAAAACTATTGAACAAGAGTGCTCCAATAAGCAAGTGATCAACTCAAAATGCTGAGCAAAAAAATCTCTCCATCCCCCAACTTTACAGCTATTAAAATGGGGGGGGTGGGGAGGAGAGGAAGAGAGAAAAAACTTGTAACTAGAATTTTATTTTGCTCATTTTACTTAGGCTTATCTTGAATTTCCCACATTTTCCCCTTTTTGTCAGAAAAGCTAAAGCACTGCAAGCATCCCTACATGGGATTTGTTTACAGAGTTCCAAAGCCAGTAAACTGCAACAAATACTGCTGGGGGCATTTATGAAAGTTTTTTTTTTTTTTTGTGCTGTTTTCAGTTAGCCAGCCCTAGAAATCAACACTGAGAAGAAAAATAAACACAGTTTTGACAAGTACAGTAGCAAGAATTAACGTTGTATCCAGACAAGGAACAAGCCATTTAAAACAGAAGTTAGTGGATTGAACATCTGAACAGCTTAGGCTGCATGTTTATTCAAGCTGCAGTAAGAAGTCAGCCAGTGAAGCAAGGGCCCTCCATTGTGAGTCTGTGCTCCACACAAAAAGTTCTAACAGCTTTAAGTTCTTTCTTGTTTAGGAGTTTGTTTGTTTCTAGGGAGGGAAAAAAAAAAAAAAACATAGGGAGAATATAATTGACTCAGTTGGAAACAGCAGGCTGGTGTACCAACGGCCCCTCTGTCCATACGTGAAACATCAGCACCACCAAGAGGCGGTCAATGGTCAGACAGCTAACATGCATACACTCACACATACATTCATATGTATATATACATGTAGGCTGTGTTGCACAAAGACACACAGTACCTAATCACGACGACTTTTTGCATATCACTTGGAATATTCCCAATAATAAGATGCAAAACATTCCTGAGAAATTCTGTTATTGCACATCTGCTGACTTTAAAGTCCAATGTGAAAACATCTTTGTACCTTGATTGTGGGTGTGAAAGCCAGCCAGTGCTTGGTTCAAAAACGTAGGTAGTTTTAACTGGAATCATGCCTATCCAGCTATGCATGGCTTATCACTTACTAGGTATAAAGGCATGTTGAACATCCAAGGAGAATTGTCTGAACTTAAGGTAGTATAATTCCATTTAGCTTTATATTTAAGTTTGGGTTTTATTTTGATTTTAAAAATAACCTTACTGTCTGAAGAAATGCATTTTCCAGGAAGTTCATCTTGCTAGCGTTTAGGACAGCAGTAACTGAAATTCATATTAAAAAAAACACAGACCAAACTCCTCAAAAGAATTTTAAGTAGTTCATGTGCTATCTCATCTAATTCCTAGAGATTACTCACCAGGGTAGTGGAGATTCTGTTGTTTAGCACAAGATACAGTGAAGTTTCTGATCCCTCAGTCAATCTTTAAAGTTTCTCAACCAGAAACTCTTCCCTCCTGTACCTCCCCTTCTGCTGCAGTGTTGGAAGGTGCATTAGCAAAGCCCTCCTCAAAATATTAGGCCATTTTAGTAATTTCATCTCCTACACCAAGGAAATAGGCATTTTAAGTAAGTATTGGCATGCCCAAGGTTGTATGCCTAAAGCAGTTTTATTTTAGGACTGAAAAGCCATGCTAAATAGTCATAATTTGTAATCATTCACCAAAGCTTAGGTACCATATAACTAATCTTGAAAGATATCAGCACTTTGAACACGTAGCAGGTTTAGAATAAAATGTTACATGAACAAAAAGCTCAATGCTTTAAGACTTTGATGCCATCCACCATTTCCCCCCTGATTTAAAAGTGATCCCCTATTGAATATATACATGTCCACTTTAAACTAGATGAAAGTGCTTTTACTCTCACCTTCAATTTGCAAGCATGCATGACCTGTTTTCTCCTGTATCTAGGATTATTTTAGGCACTGCAATGAATTAATTTTGGTTGACTTACAGCTAATAGATTTCTTTAATCGTTTGACAAGGACAATACAACAAAAAGTAGAACTTTTCTTCCCAAGTTTTGATGATAAGTATCGCATCTGTCCTCCCCTCCTTCCCCTTCCACCTCAGTTTGAAGTATATAAAAGCTATTAAGAGGCAGGATTCCATAATGACCAGTTTAGGGTCAGAGAACATGACACAGTCACAGTAAATGTAATATTTAAACATGTTTAAATTAATAAGAAATTTATTATTTTATTAGAATAGCTAGAACTCTCAAGTCTGCCCTCTCCAGGTAACACTACACAAAAAAAAAAAAAAAAAAAAAATCTGTTTCATGCTCAACCTGAGTTTCATCTGGCCTTCACTATTTTCTGCAAGAAGACTGAATGTTTTGTGACTTCGAAGTCTTCATGATAAGGCAGAAGGTTACATTCATTCAGAGTTGTCAGGCATTCTGAATGATTTGATATTTTAGGTGATAATCTGCA
Source organism: Nestor notabilis (assembly GCF_000696875.1). Lineage (NCBI taxonomy): Eukaryota > Metazoa > Chordata > Aves > Psittaciformes > Psittacidae > Nestor > Nestor notabilis. The sequence goes on along the minus strand of NW_009927104.1, from coordinate 8,807 downwards.
GGCAGTCACTGAAGTTTCTGTGTACCAGGAGAGGAGTCACTAGAGAAAAAGCAAACTTAAAAAAAAAAAAATCCAAATCAGACTACACTAACTACACCTGAACAAATTCAACCTGCCCAAAGGCAGCACAAGAGACATTAAGTACTTCAACTTTTCCTGCTTAATGAAAAAGCTTTTCCTGAAGATTTATGAACTGGTTTGATACTAGTATGTTACTTTCCTATGAACTCAGTATTGTACAATTCTTCGTACAACATCCATTTTAGAAATTTAAGATATTCACTTTGAGAACTCTAGTACTACAGAAGCAAAATGCAGTGATCAACCTAGATTTAGGATTTTAGGATAACCAAGAGGTTCAAATACATACTTTGGGAAGTTGTGGGGTGGGTATTTTTTTCCCCCTTCATCTTTAACAGCTGTCTAAATATGGATGCACTTACAAAAAGCCCTGCATCCTGCATTAAAAATAGCAGTAAACAGCTGGTTAAGTAATTTTAAGATATATACTGCAAAGAAAAGAATTAAACTATTCTTCTTTTAAATTTGTTTAACTATACTTGTATTTATAGTAAATCAAAAAGCTATGCAAAGAATGAGTCTACAGATTAGTCCTCAAGGCAAGGCAAAAGAACAAAGTAAGAGATAAAAAAAAAAAACCTATGTAATCTTTGACCTGTTTTATTTTATCAAGACAAAAAGCTAACACAGCGTTAACAATGCTGAACACGCTGGTCATCATGCAAGAAGTGTATTTAATTTTAATCCTTTTCTGACTACTGCTACTCAGAGACAGGATGGGATTTTTGTATTTGCAGGGAAGAACATTTATTAACTCAAGCCTTGTCTCAAGTGTGGCACATCAGAATGTTCTGAACAGCTGGTTAGGAAGATAGCCAAGATGCAAGAAAGATGTCTGAGCCTCCTTTTCAAGAGCAGCCAACTCTTGTACTGTGGGTGCCAGAATATCCACATGGCCTTTATACAGTCCACCTGCCAAAAGAAATCCAATCTAAGTGATGTGTTCAAAACCGTTTTTTCAACAGAATAATGCTCAACCACAGTCATTCAGAAAGTTACTTTGTTAACTTGTTAAAAAAAAAAATAACAAAACCTCAAACAGAACAAAGCAAAACCACAGGCATATGAGCACTTTAGTAACTTGCAACCCATAGACTGCATGTGACAAATACAGAAGACAAAGACCTATCAAGTTTTTTTAATCTATCATCCTGTAGTTACACAGCAGACAACTATGAAACAGAGCATTACACAGCAAGGTAACTCAGAAGTAGTTAATTCCTTACCACCCAGAGCTCTTTTCTGCCCATACGTAACTTTCCCATCAAAATCATCTACTGGTACTTTTATGTCTGGTTCAACTTGGGCAATAGTGCAGTTTAAGTGTTCTTCAATTTCCCCCAGCAACT
>NW_009927104.1:0-7346 GCF_000696875.1 Nestor notabilis | reverse complement strand
AAAAAAAAAAAAAAAAAAAAAAAAAAAAAAGAGCAGCCTTAAAGTACTGTTAATGGCTCTCACAGTCCAAGACTTCAGTCAGACTACTGTTCTCAACAGTCACATTCAAGTAGTTTCAACAGGAACTATACACAGAAAACAACCTGATTGCAGAGACTAGAGAACAATGCATTTTCCCCCCCGCCTCTCAAATGGAGACCACAAGTTTGTTTCCATCTTCAGTATGTTTTTACCATACCTATAAAACTTTATTTTACGTACTACCCTACTTATGTGAGTGGGATTATAAAACTCACAGTCCGAGCTTATTTTACCACAGATGATACATCATTCACCCCTCTTTAAGGTAGAAAGAGGGGAAGCTGCTGTGAATTTAACAAGTATTTATACTTGGCATACAAGTCCCAGTGAAAACGTACTTAAGTGACACATTATTTCCAGGTTAGAGAACAAGTTTTAAGCTACAGTTTTGCAACAAACCATCTAAACAAACCATCTAAAATGTGTAACTAACATCCTGTAACTCTTCGCATTTCATTAGGAATAGAGAAGCTGAAAAATAAGTCTCCAACAGAACTGGCTCAGAATATTAAGATAAGCTTTTATAATTAAAGAGAGATCTTACAGGAAGTGTAACTTTCAAAGTCTTCTAATCTTTTCTTGAAATGGAATCAAAGGTTATAAATGCCCCAAACTAGCTTTGTAATTCTTCTACACAGTTAAATGAGTTTTTTAGAGGAATCAGAACATTCTAGTTAAGCTAAACATTTACCTGCATCTCATTGTACCATATGGTACAACCTCCTTCTTCCTTCAGTCTAGTATTATAACACCCTTTTCCACGACTACTGCATACGTGATACCAAACCTAGAAATAAAGGAAAACAACTCGTAAATGTCGTGAAATAGCATAATGCATCCACTTTAATTATAGCATGAAAAAGAATTCAGATATCTATTTAAATTCTATTTCAATTAAGCAAGAACCAACAAGTGGTTTTCCAATGCAGGATGTGCAGGATATTAAAGTCAGATTATCAGCTGTGGATAGAATTTCAATAAACAGCTTCTGTTCAATTTTGCTTTGGAGTATTATTACCTTTTCTTTTTCTTTTGCCACAAGGGAGATTGCCAAACCCATCCTGAAATATTAGGGGAGAAGGGAGAAAGAAAAATTATTTCACTATTGCCAACTTCTGAAACAAGAACTGATAATAACGAATTAATAAAACATGGTGACTACTCTGAACACATACATACCTCTCAGCTCTGCCTACTCTCCCAATTCGATGAACGTAATTCTGTTTTTCATCAGGAAGTGTGACGTTGATAACTGTGTAAGATACACACAATCCACACAGAAGATTTTTAGAAAAATATTCACAGACCAGACACCTATAATAATATGATTTTGACTGCTGCAATCCCTCTCAGACCATAAAGTGTGTGCATGGGCTATTACAGCCATTACAGGTATCATTACCTACAGTATCTACATTTCAGGCTTCCACTATAAAAATACTTTCTCCATAGTTACTTTTTGACAAGAATGGAAAAACAAACGAAGAATCCCCAACAATGCAGATCATCCGGTATTTGCGAAGGTCTGGTGAACAATCAAAGTTGGTGAACAATCAAAGTTGCCTGGTTCAAACATCTACAACTTTTTTAAGATGAAGTTGTAAGTCATTTACCTGTTCTGACTAGTGCTCAGGACTGCAAATATATTGAAGCTGTATGCAATTCAATAGCTTAGTTTAGAAGTTAGGTCTTACCATACGGAACACCATGAATGTCAATTCCTCTAGCAGCAACATCTGTGCAGATCAAGAAACGGACATCTCCTCTCTATGAAAAGAGAGATGTAAAGAAGTGTTGTGCTAAAATAAACCAAACAAAATCCCAGGCAATGAAACAGCAGTCCTTCACATTTGCTTCACCTCGAAGCATCTTTTTACATTTATGGACGTTTCACAAAAACCTCTTCCACAGTGCAACACTGCTTTTTGGACATTAATAGCTTAGTCAATTTACATCCTAATTTCTTTCCCCAACAACATGAGGCAAGTATAAATCAATGAACGACTTAAAACCAAACTGTCTAATATTTAAATAACATTTTCAAATATTCAAGATCCCAAGACTTTAAAAACCAATGTAATCTGCTACATAGATTAAATTCAGGGATTTTTTCGAAAGTAAGACCACCTCTCCTCTCAGTGAAAACTCAGTGGTCATACTGACCAGCAGCGTAAATTTCCACCTACAGAAATGTCGCCTCACATTTTAATTTAAATGGAGAAGTAGCAACAAAAAGTAATATATGATTTTGGGTATCAGGAAGTGAGAGAAAAGTCTTCAATAATCTGCTGCATTACCTTAAATCTTTCCAGGTTTTGCTTTCTTTCTTGAGGTTTCCTGTCACCATGCAGACAGACACATGAGAACTGATGTCCCTTCCTATCAGGGCCTGAAAGAGTTGCTATTCATTAATAACATCATATAAAGGTTATGACACATCCCTACACAGAACTGGAGAAGAAGTACTTTATAGGCAAAAGTCTCAACTCAGAAATTTCACTGAATTTATTAGCAATTAACATAAACTTCTAGTTACTGACACAGGTATTGAGGAAAACCAAGACAATTAAACAAGCACCTTTCCTTCTGCCCTCCCAAGAGAAGGTCTGTGTGCAAGCACATCTCCTCACTTCTCCCTAGTCTAAACTTCCCTTGGTTCTCTTGGTGTCTACACTCTTCTCCTCACATGCTCCCTTTCAGTGTCCCCTTGTGCTTTCTCTCACATTTTTTCCATGTCTCCTTGTGTGTACTGTCATACACAGCTATTTCCTCCTGTGACTCCTGCCCCTAGCAACTACCCTCCTCCCACAGAGAGAACCCCTGCAGCTCCCTGATACCAAACCATGACTTTTATGCCCGGTCAGCATGTCAAAAAACTTTAACATAATTTTATTTGTGTTGTGTCCAAATAGTGGTGACCTCTATCATACGACTGTGGCTTTAGGATAAACAAGAAAGTAAGCAGAATACGGTTTTTGTGGAAAAAACCTTACCTCCACCCTGTTGGATAAAGTACTGCTCCATATTATCACAATCTATTTTAGTCCGGCAGAAAATAATGGCTTGGTCCATCTTGTGTTCTTTAATTGCCCGAACAGTGTATTCTCCTTTTAGAATTTTAATAGCTTCAGACCACATTTCTAAGAAAAAGTAAAGAAGTTATGTTTAAAAATATGATTAGCCTTTACACAGCATATATTTAAAATTTTCTGTAGCCTTTCAATAAACAGTTAAACTTCTATTAGCAGAGCAAGCGAGCTGAACCTCTGTTTTTTTCTTTCCCCCCCACCATGCTCCCCTGTTCCAACGTAATACAGAAAGAACAAAACTACTTAGGAGTTTCAGGTTACCTGCACACAGCAAACAAGCACTTGCTTACATACCTGCAAAATATATAGTCAAGTCCTTTTCTATCTCACCTCTTGTTGTCTCTCCAAACCCCTAACTATAGGAACATTTATCTTCAAAACTACAGAAATGTAGAAATAAAAATTTGGAGGAACATGACTCAGGGCTGATATCTACTATAATTTAGCTTTAGTTCATAACATTTACAAATGATTATTTCACAAGCTAGTACTTCTCTAGTGTTGCTAATTACCTGGAGTGTTAGCACCAGGTCGTGTATTGTCTTTTGCATGGACTTCATCAGTCTGGGAAAAGAAACAAAACAAATAAACCTCTGAAGTCATTGGTCCATACTTCACAGAGGAAATACTTACCTCCATTAATTTGTAATTAGCAAGAAATAAAGTAAACTTTAAAAGTAACCTTAGCATCCTGTTCTCCCAGCTGACAAGCTAATCTGCCTTTAGCTAAGGAAAAGTCTTGAGTTTAAGCACATGAAACTTGATCACAAAAAAAAAGACAAAATTGTTTATGCACACTCTGGACAGAAGCCACTTTTGACTAAAGTGATGAATTTAAAAAAAAACAACAAACAAACACCACAAAACCAGAAAACAATGTACTATAAATATAGCTAAATCATACACACAGTTGTTCCCTATCTTGTTCCCTATGCTAGGCTGAATCAGATACAAACTTAAGACCCAAAAAAAATAAATGCACACTGAGACTTAATGAAATGGCTCTAACAGACCTAACAAAGAAAATTTCCAGAGATAACGAGGGATAAGAAAACCTACTGATTGTAACTGTGTAACAGTTGCTGAGAATGAAAGACAGTCCCAGAACTAAAGACAAACTACCACCACCACCTCACGTGAATAGGTATCAGGTTAATTTAGAATTTAAACTAGTCTCTACTGTAGTGTTGGAAGGTTTACTTCCTCTGATCAGTCAGAAAAGACAAGCATTTACTACAGTTAAGCCACAGATCATTTGCTGTGAAATGAGTCAAAAAGCAGCGCGGTGCCATTCTTCTCTAGTAAAAATCAGAATGGTGCTCTATCAAGATCTTTCTTGCTCATGTTTATAAGACCAAGCTGTTCAAAACCAGGGCTACAATGTCACCAATATTATGATTCTGACTATTGTGGAACAAACCATTTCAGATACACCAAGCTGTTTCAATAGCTGGCAAAGATCCTACAACATAAGGCCTCAATTCCAAAGGTTAAATAAACAAACATGATCAAATAATCTTAATTTTCACTTATAGACCACTTACTCTGATATGATTCTTGCCAAGTCTTTCCCAGAGTTTGTCAGCTTTTGGATTTACAGGCACAACTACATGGTGTACAGTTTCAGGGACAGAATCTTCTCCTTTCAAATCAACCCAGGTGGGAAAATGCATAATTTTTTCAGATAGTTTTTTCACATCGAAAGAATGTAGTGTGGCAGAGCACACAATCACCTGAGAAGAAGAAAAAAAAAAGCCAGATGGATAAATATCAGATTCTCCCAGCAAAAAAAGCTCACAGTAGTACTGAAGAATATTATACAGTTGAATAGCATAACATAGCACAACAGAAGGAGTCTGACTTCCTTTCCTCATCACGGGAACTACCCAGCTGACAAAAGTCAAGACAAAATAAGTAACTTAATTATTGTCTTATAAAAATTGAATCATTTAAGAGGAAGAAAGCTGAATTATTGAGAGCCGATGAATCAAGATTTTTCAGATACATTTTTATCTAAATAACTCAAATACTGCTAAACACTGTGCTTTGAGATCTAGGATCCTAAAAACACATATTCACAAACAATTACTGAATCCAACGAACATATTAGTTTTGGACATGTATCGAACTCTACTTCAAAGCAGCATGCTCCATGCCATGTAATAGTCAACAACTGAAGACAGTGCAAGCCACATGAAAAAAATCCCCAAACAGAAAACCCCACCCCAAACCACCACCAAACCCCCCCAAATCTATGAATAAACTTTATACCTGAAGTCTCTTTCCATCTGAAGTTATCTGAGGAATTTGACTGTGGATCCTGTTTATGAAATCTGAATAACCTTGAAGTAGAAGACCATCCTACATGGGAGTAAATAACAGAAATAAAGCTGCTATTCTTATTTCTCAGTTTATATGGTTGAGCTAAATAAGCAATACCCTTGTAATCTCAAAAGTTCTCTTTTAATTAGCTGGACAGGTTAATGCCTAGCTGGGATTTTATTACCGAGGAGGGAAATTAAGAAAAAAAAAAGCCAGAAAAAAAAAAAACAAAAAAAAAAAAAAAAAAAAAAAGTGGGGGGGGGGGGGAAGCAAAAATGTGGAGTGTTTACTAGTACAGCTGCTGCGCTTCACAAGTAAATGAACATCTGCCCCAGCAGCTTCTCCTAGCTAATACCCCAAGGCATTTAATCTTTGTGAATATTCAGTAGTACTGTAGCAGATCAGAGGCAGGCACTCATGGCACTCATGGCACTCATTTCACAGCATACCGACTACAATATTCATTGGCTTCAAGACCTGCTGGGTAACCAAAAATGCTTATCTCGTCTTTGTCCTTTCAAGTTCACTGCAGAGTGACAGGGACACACTTCACTACCTTGTGAATACAACCTGAAATATATTTCTCTATCAGAAAAAAAAATTAAAAAATTGACAACTTTACCAGAGAGGCTACAAAGGGAAAGAATACATATGCTACTATGGTTATAAACAATAAGATTAACCTGGAACAGTCTATAGGTAGCTAACTGTTGTTCCACTAAATTACCAAATGCTCTAAACCAATGATGTTCCACTGACTCTTTTAGGAAATGTCATATTGCATTTAAGAGGTGAAATTAATTATCACTTAGTTCTATACGCACAGCTTCATCCAGAACCAGGAATCTAACTTGAGATAAATTAAGCTTTCCTGTTGACACCAAGTCATCTAGTCTTCCAGGAGTTCCAACGACAATATCCACCTATGAAATACATAAGAGTATGAATCAGTCCCATAACTAGAAGCATTAGTAACTTTGTCTAAATTTAAGATGAGATAATTATCATTATGATACCCTATTATCTATTAATTTTAACTTTATAGAATGTTAAAGTTGGGTTGGAGGCATCTCTTGAGGTCATCTGGTCTCCACTCCCACCATCACGTGCAAATCAAGGACAATTTCCAAGTTGCTGTGGGTAGTTACCCAATAACATTTTCACAATCTTTAAGGAAAGAGATCCTTCAACTTCTCTGGACAACCTGCATTTGAGTTCTATGGTCATTTCCTTAGCAGAATCTGCCTTAGGCAGGAAGCCTTCCCTTTCTTCTGGGAAGTGTTGTGCCTCTTCTCCCTTCTCCCTCTGGCCTCCACCCTCCAAGCTGTGTAACTTTGTTTTCTGATGCTAATAAACAGATTCGTTTTTAAATGCCAGTAAAATAAAATCAACTTTTCTCACTTTGGAAGTATATGTATCAAGTCTACCAACTATAGAAAACTTCAGACTTTGCCACATGGAACGGCTCATCAAGAATTTAGCATTAACATGAAAGTCAGTAATCTTCCAGTTCAAGTTTGGAAAAGATTTGTATTTTGGCAGTTAGAGCCACTGAAAAACTTAACAGTGACATGGTCTCACTTCCAAAAGTGAGTCTTAATTTAAAAAAGCATGACTGATTGTACATCCCATCCTGCTAAAGCTAGACCAGTTCCTTCTATGTAGGACTGGTTTGCAGTGCAAGTTGACCGTGACAGTCACAGACCAGCTTCATCCACATAAAATGCGGAGCAGAACAGAAAAACTGTCTTGTCAGTTAAAGACAAATGGCAAAAATTACACCTTTAAAATTTTCAGAACTCAGGCTACAGCAGAATTTGACAAAGCACTTGTCCTGGGTTCAGCTACAGCAGT
>NW_009927103.1:2623-5067 GCF_000696875.1 Nestor notabilis | reverse complement strand
CACCTCTGGGGTCCCCGTTGTGAGGGGATGTAGATGGGGACCCCGCTTCTGCCCTAGGCCAAAGGGGGATGAAGAGGGGTATGTGTGTTGTGTCCCTCCTGCTCTCTGCTTGAGCTGTGGGGCTCGGGGGGGCTGGGCTCCGGGTCTGCCCCTCATCCCAGTCCCTTACCATCCCCTTGCCTACCTGCAGGAGACACTGATGGGGAAATACGGGGAGGAGGCGAAGCTCATCTACGAGCTGCAGGACCAGGGAGGGGAACTGCTGGCCCTGCGCTACGACCTGACTGTATCCTGCTCTCTGCACCCTGTGGTTATCACTGGGGGGATAGTGGCACCCCGGGTTGCTGCCACCCTGGTGTCCTTGGGTCGCCCTTGTCCTGCCCGCAGGTCCCAGCAGGGTGACACAAACCCCCTTCTGATCCAGTCCTGCACAACTGACCTTCCCAGTGTCTTGGCAGTGATTCTGAGGAGCAGCAGGGTTTGCTGCAGGGACATCCCAGGTGCCTTCTCCACCTCCATGGCTCACCCAAAAGCTCTCATCTTTAGTGTCTAAGTCTGTGCTGTACCTTGAGTTCTCTCTGAGGGTGAGAGAACTGAGCAGCTCTGGAGTAACAACACATGAGGGACATGGAGCTGTTGGATTGAGGCCAGAGGAGGCCACGGAGCTGCTGCGACAAAAAGCTGACTCTAAGTCCAGCAAGGCAGAAAGAGTATTACAACTGACAGTGTGACAGCCCAGGCTGTTAGTATATCTGATGAGATCGATTGCATGCAAAAATAAACAAAAGAGGCTGTGTGAAAGGAAAACAGTGGATTTTAGCCTGTATTATTTAAACTGACAGAGGATAGATTAGATTACATATTAGGCAGAAGCTCTTCCCTGTGAGGGTGCTGAGGCACTGGCACAGGGTGCCCAGAGAAGCTTGGGCTGCCCCATCCCTGTCTGTGTTCAAGGCCAGGTTGGACACAGGGGCTTGTAGCAGCCTGCTCTAGTGGAAGGTGTCCCTGCCCATGGCAGGGTGTTGGGATTGAATGAGCTTTAAGGTCCCTTCCAACCCAAACCAGTCTGGGATTCTGTGAGATGGTCTAGCAAAGGTCTGTGTCTACACGGTGTTGACATGCTGTGGTTCAGAAGGTGGTCAGTGGAGTTGTCCTGGTGTTGGAGGAGCTCTGCCATGGTTCATCATGCTCATCATCAACCCAGGCTGATGAACTCCCTGGAGAGTAGGGTGCAGCTGCAAAGCAAAGGGGAGATGAGGAACTTTAAGGTTCAGATTTCTTGCAGCTCAGGGGATCTCCTCTTTCTCGTCCTTAACTGCTTGGCCTCCCAGGTGCCCTTCGCTCGCTACCTGGCGATGAACAAGATCACCAACATGAAGCGCTACCACATTGCCAAGGTCTACAGGAGGGACAACCCAGCCACCACCCGGGGCCGCTACCGGGAATTCTACCAGTGCGTGAGTGTTGTGGTGGCCACTGCTTGGGGGGTGCTGCTGTGGGTTTTGGGTCACCATCAGCAGCTGTGGGGTGCTTTGTAGAGCCAAAGCATCTCAGCTGTGCCAGGAGTCTCTGCTGCTTCTTCTGCCCCCAGGACTTTGACATCGCTGGGCAGTTCGACCCCATGATTCCCGCTCCTGAGTGCCTGAAGATCGTGCATGAGATCCTGAGTGACCTGCAGCTCGGGGACTTCCTCATCAAGGTGAGCTCAGAGCCAAGGGGTTTCCATACTTCTGTGCCTTCCCTTCCCAGGGGATTGAAAAGGCACAAGGGAACGACAGTGGCTGCAGCTTCCTGCAGCCCTGGGGCAGGAAGGAATGGTGGTGGTGGATCTCCCGGAGCTAAGTGTCCCTCTTCCATCCCAGGTCAACGACCGGCGGATTTTGAATGGGGTGTTTGCTGTCTGTGGGATCCCAGAGAGCAAGTTCATAACGACGTGTTGTACCGTGGACAAGCTGGACAAGGTGAGAGCTGTGCTCACGGGGAGGGTGCTACCAGTCTCATGGGGTGCGTGGCTTGGGCTGGGCAGTGTCAGGGCAGCTTTCATCATCCAGAGCTTCACAGCAGCTCAGCTGTTGGTGTTTGTGAAGGATTTGGGGAGCTATTAGACATCATTGAGAGAGCCCTGGTGTTGCCAGTGGTTTCTGTTAACAATTCCTGTGCGAGATGTGGGTCATGAGTGACTGCTGACAGCTGTCCTCCTGCATGTGTGGTAAGTACATGTGCTGTACTTACCTGCAGCGATGGGTGTTCTTGTCTCCCCTCACAGGTGCCGTGGGAAGAAGTGAGGAGTGAGATGGTGGGGGAGAAGGGGCTCTCTCCCGAGGCTGCAGATCACGTTGGGGAGTACGTCCAGCTTCACGGTGAGCACTGCGGGGTCGAGCCCCTGGCTTTGCTCTTCCAGGAAGGGCTGGGAATGAACGTGGCTGGGCAGGCCCCTGGTTGGG
>NW_009927103.1:0-2287 GCF_000696875.1 Nestor notabilis | reverse complement strand
GGAGGTGCCCGTGAGGGTCGGGAGCGTGGCTGGAGGCGGCCGCTACGACGGGCTGGTGGGGATGTTCGATCCCAAGGGACGGAAGGTGCCCTGCGTGGGGGTCAGCATTGGGATCGAGCGGATCTTCTCCATTCTGGAGCAGAGGATGAAGGTTGGTGCTGCAGCAGTGCCTGGGAGAGGGCTCTAGGAAGCCAGCTCTTGTTAATGGTGGAGCTTTACAACTCAGCAGTTTTCAAGGGGAAAGCATTTTAGGGGACAGTGGCTCCTCTCATGCCTCAGTGTCCATGCACAGAAGACAGAGCCCTGTTCTGCGGCCCAGCAGAATGCAGGTGTGGGCTGCTGAGGGCATTTCATAGCAGATGCCCTGGAAGCATTAGAGACAATCCTGAGCTCTGGTCCTGGCTCCAAACTTTGTGCTACAGTCACTTTCCTCTTGTCTCTTGCCTGTGAAGTTTTCTGGCGTGGGGATTGTGAGGAATTCAGTAGCAGCTGTGGCACTCTGTAGTGAGCTCCAAATTCATCTCTGTGTGTTCAGTTCTGAGCTTGTGATTCACAGCAGATGAAGCTGGGGCAATGTGTTTGTGCCTGAAAAATAAAAGGCAACATTGGAAAGCTGGCCAGGTCCCATCTGGGAGGGAGGGAGGAAGACCAAGATCCCACAGGAACAGCAGCACATGATTTAAGTAGTGTGTCATGATACAGCTTCTCTGGGGGACTCATTAAATGTGTCCAGGCTGTCTTACCTGTGCTCTTTTTGCTGTGGAAGATCAGCCTTGCTTAGTAACATCCACTGAATGGTGATGGTTGGCTTTTACTTGTTTTTGGGAGCTAAGTCAGGGTCTGAAATAAGGTGAGATGAGCTGCTGTTGGGAGCTGTAGAGTCCCTTGGAACCAGTCACTGCCACGAGTGTCTGTCCCTGCAGGCTTCTGGGGAGAAGGTTCGAACAACAGAGACACAAGTGCTGGTGGCTACACCTCACAAACATTTACTTGCTGCAAGACTGAAGCTCATCTCCGAGCTGTGGGGTGCAGGGATCAAGGTAAAGTAAGGACATGGGCTTGGCACTGGTATGGGTGAGGGAGGGAGAGCCTGAAGGGAGCTGTAGGCACAGCAAGACCAACTGCATTAGTTGTGTCTCTTCAAATTCTTCTCCATCTGAGATCTAGGAGGCAAAGAAGAACAGCTGAGAGCACTAAAGGCTGCAGGTTTTGGTGCTGGCTGTTTTGCTCCCAAGATCCATCAGAGCAAATTCTGCATTACTGGTTCACCTTTTCCACTCTGTCCTAGGCAGAGATGCTGTACAAGAAGGATCCTAAACTGCTGAAACAGCTGCAGTATTGTGAGGACACGGGGATCCCCCTTGCTGCCATTGTAGGGGAGCAAGAGCTGACAGATGGAGTCGTCAAGCTGCGAGATGTTGCAACAAGAAAGGAGGTAAGAATGGCTTTTTATACCTGATTCCAAAAGCACTTTCTAAATCTAGAGATTGCTGAAGGCTCTGGGTTTTCTCTCAGTGATGTTGTTCCTTTGGGGAGCTGCAGCACGTGCCTGTTGGGTGACTGCTCCAAAAGACAAGTCACAAAGTGCTTTGGTCATAGCAAGTCCTTATGGCCAGATTAAACCACGCTCTAGTGAGGGGGTCCACTGCTGCTACCTCCTTCTCTCCCTTTGCTTTATAGGTTGATATCCCAAGAGAAAAACTTGTTGATGAGATCAGAAGGCGGCTGGAGCCTTAGGAGTTTCCAGGCCAGAGCTGCTCGGCTGGACTGCTGTACAACTGGAACCCTCAGCACCATCTACCAGCCTGAGGCTCATCTGCCTGGGCTAAGGCAGTGTCAACATGGGCTGTCTGCTTGGAAAGGAGCAAGTGGGTTTTAAAGGTTATGGACAGTGCAGTCACCAGCTTAACCTTGTGGCTGGCTGCTCGGAAGGATGCATCAACACTTGTGGGTTCCTGCTATTGCCGTACCCTTTCCACAGTGGTGGTGGTGCCATGGGCACAGGTGGATGTGGTGCAGCTGAAGCAGGATCGGGCTGAGCTCTGGAGTGCGTGTGGGGTTCTCTGTGGTGCGGTGGGAGCCCGGAGGCTCAGGATCCAGGGAGAGGGTGGCAGTGGAAAGCCACCTCCTGCCCTCTGAGGACTGCAGCGGCCAGCCCCAGCCTGTGGAGAGCACAGAGCTCCCCCGGGGAGGGACACGGCAGAGGCAGGCGCCGGCCGGGCGGGAACTCTGTGTTTTATATATTAAAACCGAACTAAACCGCAGCCGCGCTCGGGTGGTTCCTGAC
>NW_009927102.1:3532-11838 GCF_000696875.1 Nestor notabilis | reverse complement strand
ATGGTTGGAGCAGCTGAAATATGTCTACATCGCTCCAAGCACTTATAACAGGTGCTGGCAACTGACCGGGAGTGTTGGGATGGATCTAAGCCCCCCTCCCCCAACATACCTAGTTTAAAGCTATTGATGTTCACTCATTTAAGAGTGAGTGAACAGATGTTCATTCATTTAAAAAATCTACTAATGACACATACCCAACATAAGATATTTTGGGGCATGTAAATACGATGCATCTGAAATAAGTTAAAGTATTTTTGGAAACAAACAAACAAAAGAATATTGGTCACATCCAATAAAATTTCTGTACAAAAGAAAAGGTGTAAGTCCAAAAGATTTGGTATCCATGTATTTTATGCATGAAGACGTGTTTTATTCATGAGTTTGATAATGGCCATCAGTTGGGTGACTGAAATTTTCATTTCATATTACAGTAAGCATTGAGGAGAGAATGATTTGAAACTTTACTCTTGGTGTCCGTCTACAGGACCTAGTATTTCTGTCTGCAACAGCACACACTAGTATATGTTGATGTCAGACCATGGCAAAATGGTAGCCGCTAAATAGGAATCACTTTGATTCTGAATCACCCTTGAGAGGATCCTACTGCTAGAGAGTAAGACAAGCTCAGAAATTACTAGGATTAAGTTTCTTATGTTGTCTTTTAAATCTAGCCTACGATGTTTTATTCATATTTGAAAAGGGGGAAAAATAATCCTTTTGTAGGAAAAGAGAAGAATAAATTAGTAACAGTGTCTTTGTTGAAGTATCAACCTACTTGAATATCATTTAATATATAACAATTTTATGACTGCATCATCAGTTTGCATTTCCTGCTTTCTGCAAAACTAGAAGAAAATAAAACAAGGAAAAAGAATTAAAAGTAATCTCAGAAAATAAAAAGAAATACAATAAAATTAACTGCAGTTTAAAAGTTTGGAAATTCCAAAAGTTAGCAGCAAATTATGTATTTTCCCATGAAACTTTCTCTAATTGTGTTTGACACAAAGAAACTTACTTTATTAGCTTGTTAAATCCAACACATATTTCTGAATATTTGTGGCTGATCATCTGTACTGCTCACCTTTAGACTCATAGTATACATTGGTATTATTTCTGGGTACCTTTGACAATGTAAAAAGGGGAAGTACTTATTAAGTAAAATCTCAGAGTTAGTAATCTACCAAGGCTACACATTCATAAGGTTCAGCTAAAATACACAGGCTCTTGTAAATTTCTGGATGGGAAATGGGGAACTGCAGGATAATTCCTTCTAGTAATGATGCTAGCAATGGTAGTCCAACAACAATTCTTCTCCTGAAAGGAAAAAACTGACCTTGTTAGGAAACTGAATGACTGGATTTATTCCATTTTTATACATATGAAATAGTACTAGTTAAGATACTAGATTTAAACTAATAGTTTAAATAGTATCTTAAACCTTAACGTAAAAGAAACGAGATAGTATGATAGCACGTTTCAGTAAAAGTCTCAGAAAAATCTGCTGTTTAGAACTTCCAAAAATTTCTGTAACTTTTTCTTATAAAACATAAACATGAAGAAATAGCTCTAGGAACAAAAGATTCTGTATCTTAAAAGTTCATTATTTTTATATTTTTAAGTTTGAAATTACTTAAGGTTTTTACATTTCATCTTTTTACATTTTATTCTAGTCGGTTGTGGTTTATTTTTCCAGCAGATTTCTCCGTGCAACCTTTTTGGCATCTTTAATATTTCTGACTTCTTACTACAGCCCTTACTTCAGTAGGGGAACTACCTGGGGTCTCCTTACTTTCCCTGTCTCACCCATGAGACATCAGGTTCATCCATGAGTACAGAAAGAAGGCATGTAGCTTTGACGGCCTGGCAGAATTTTTCAGGCTGTCTTTCATCACCTATTGATTATGACAAGATTCAAGACAGTATTATGACTAAATGGACAAGCAGTTCCCAGGCCAGTCCTCTCTCCCAGCCATCTATCTTAAATTTTCAGACTATTTATTATGGACTTCCATATTCCCTGGAAGTGCATAATCATCTTCTTATCACCACCCTGCCCTGACATCTTCCTAATGCTGTGTTGATGTTTTCTAGCTTATCACCTTCTAATCAAAACGTCCTTGCAAACTATCCCCTCTGATGCCTCTCTGTTCACAAAATCCAGGATCTGAGAAGGTACAAAGGGGCCTGCAACTCCTGCATTATCGGGCGAATCTCCCTCCAACTTCAGAAACATTGGCTCAGGTTTCTGGCTTAGATTCAGTTCCTCACAGAGGTTTTGGGTAGTGTTCATATGTGTGAGAAAGGTGTTTTGAAATAAGAGTTGTGGGAAAAAAAAAAAAAAAAAAAAAAAAAGAGATTAAGAAGGAAGACCTGGTTCCAGTCCCTTCTTAACAGTCCCTGCTTAAATGTATCAAGTATTTACTGGAACAGAAATTGACCTTTTGAAGCAGGTTTTGCACATAATTGCAGATATGAAATTGTGCTATACTCTGGTGCTTGTGTGCATTCCAACAGTGACACATACTTCATTGAAAATCTAGCTTTGTGGGATACAGCACAGTACAGAAGGTGAGCAGATGGCACAGCCAATATACTACATGCACAAATCTCAAGTGAGCCACCTTGCTCTTCCACTATAATACATGATTCTGAGAACTGCATACATCGTTAAGAACATGTTTTAGTGTTTCTTTAGCATTTTGCTATTTCAGAATCTGCTTTTCTTCGAGGCCAATTGTTTTGGAAAAAGATCATTTTGCTAACCTGATGCTTAGTCGTATCACTCTTCTCAGTGGATCTAGTCACTGTCCTCACCCTTTATGGCCTCCAGTATATTCTGCTCGCCTTCGTCATTAAAATAAGACATAACTTTTTACTCTTGCTGCTGTCTTTTTTTAGTTCTAGCAAATTAATACCTTCTTTCAGCTGGCCATTAAAATTCATTTCCATCACTATTGGTAGATTTTTTTTTAAAGATATATATACTGCTTGTTATTCTTGGGAGTAATTTCCTGTAAATATTCATAAAACTGACCCAATTTCCTCTTCAGATTTCTCTTTAAAACCTTTCTTTTGTACAAATAGAAAATATCTGAAAATTATTAGCTTGGTATAAGTTCATGCTCCTTATACTTGGTCATTGGCCAAGCCAACCAAGATTTCCTTACTGTCTCCCTGCTTGTCTCTTGGTATCTATTTAATGTCTCTTGTCCCCTTCCAAAACCTTTCATACACACACATTTGCTTCAGTCACAATCACTGTAGTGCTAGACAACCTATTTGCTCTGTTTTTGCAGAGCACCTACTCTAATTATTGGCAATGGGCCATCATTCATCTCCTAGGAATTACAACAGTCAGGTCAAAAGTGCTTGTGCTTTTCTAGTAGGCCCCATTCTAAGAGGTATGAAAGGCAAGACTAGACCATTCCTGAAAGGTCTCATTAAAAATACGATTCCTTGTTAAACTGGAAAGTAATAACACTAATTGCATGATCTCATTCTGAAGAATGACACTGCTGTAGTGCATTTCCAGCAGTCACAGTCTTGAAAGGCTTTTTTTGCTTAAGCCTAGAAGCAAGTTTTAATTGCTAGATAGATGTGTGCCAGTACTAGTTGGCCATGCAAAATTTTTGCAGACAAATTTCTGAAGCAGTTGTGCAATTCTTTAGAGAGATTCTTGGCTTAGATTATGCGCTAACTAGAGGCAAAAATGTAACATTTAATGACATAGCTCTTATGTTGATGTTACTAGAAGGAAAGAAGTCCTGCATGTTCTTCTGAGTGGAAACAAGCTTGGTTTTTAATGTGTAAAAAAGTATGATATGTTATAATATAGATTCTACCTCAGGATCTTATCTGACCTGCATAGACCCAGACATTTTATGCCATCCAGCAGAAAGACAAAATGAGATTCAGACATTCTGTATGTGCTGTAAGTACGTACATACAGCTACATATAAAATTGTATCCAAGGATTTTTCTTCTTGGAATAATGAAGAATTTAAAGGGGACCAAGACCTGAAAATCTAATGCACAGCATGATACCATGTATATATATCTCATGACAACAGTATAAAGAAGCAAGAAGTGCATAACATTTTACTAATTCCAAGATGATTCTGCACTGGCAATAACATGAATTCCCAAGAAATTTTAGCATGGTCATTTGAGGAAGAATGTTTCAATTTGGCCATAAAAGCAATTGTTAATCACTTTTGTGATAATAGAACTTCCTGGACCAGTGCTTAATAAATAAATAAATATTTATCCTGTTGCTCAACCCTAGATGACCTTTTGTCACATTATATGAATTTGACTCTTTAGCACAAATGTTATAGAAATATAATTACCTACAGAGAACTGACACGCCTATTAGCCTACATAGGGAGAGAGGCTGTTTGTTTTTAAGATGGGTAGAGCTAAGTGTTTTTCAAGTGAACATTACTCAATTTTTCTTTCCCAACAAAACTGAATTTCATCATGAATTCAAGGGATTTTTGCACTTACACTAACTTGTAAAACAGGAGATTCCACAGAGCATCAGCTGAAGGTCTTGTTTTATCCAGATGCCACACATTAAAACTTGAAAGGTTTGTCTATGTCACAATTAGGACACATGGTGGGAATCCTTTCCCAGTGTATTAAAACTATGAACTGAGTTCTAAAAGACATACATGGGGCTTGAACTGTTTTTCTGTGTTACTGAAATGTCGTTCTTTATAATCATGAATCTGTTTATAAGTAGGAATATTAAAAACACACAATTGTTTCAAGTTACTTATCTGAAATATACAAATGTCGCAATTATGACCTTTGCCAACTTTTCCATAAGTAGTTCTGAAAATTTAAAGAGACAAGGACTATCAGTAGTGTGTTCTCCTTAATACTGTTTTTGTCACTGAATATTCAGAAACTGAGACAGACAGCTAATTGGGCATAGACATGGAGTCAAATACACTTATTTGAAGTATTAGAATGGCATTTTACAATCAATTTTTCACTTAGATTGAAACTAGGTGTCTAAACTTCTGCCTTAGGATGCCAGAATACATACCAATGTCTCTATTTTCTAAGATTAAAAAAATCATACTGGTAACCATTTTTATTAGGCAAGATGCAGTAAAAGCATGTTTCTTTTAAATGTGACTCAGAACACACACTTCAATTACAATTGGACTTCCAAGCTCATCACATTCAATGGGAGACTTTGTATGGATTTTCTGGTTTTGGTTCAGGACCTGGCCATATGACATTAGAGATTGGATTTACAAGTTTGAGTACTCTTTTTGCTCAATTTTCCTCTACCAGTAGACTCCTCACTGTTAAAAAAAAAAATAAATGTATACTAGGATTCTTGTGCTCTGATCATGAATACGTTTGCGTAGCAGTGAAGCAAAAGTAGAATGGTCATTGATTGTAATCTGTTCTGAAAAGAGAAATATTCTTAAGGCTTGAACTTTCCAAGAGTAATTTTGCCATAAGCTCTCATATGGAAAACTAATCAAAAGGATCTTGGACCATAGTATGCTTTCAGATTGGTCCCAAAGAAAAAGGATCAGATTAATTACAAAGATTTACTAGGCAATGGTATGCCTGTACATACCATAGTGAAACATTACACACAGATAGCAAACAACCCTAAGTAACCCAGCTCGGGTATTGGACATGTACTTTCCACCAGCCAAAGGTACTGGACTGTGCCAGGCAGCAGCTGTACTGCTCCCAGACACAAGCTGCCTCCACAAGCTGAGACTTCCCAGATGCAAGGGAAGTTGCTGTTACACTTGGAACTGGCTGGAAACCCACTGATCCATTCTCCTGACTGAAATGTTTTTTATCTAAATTGAAAATTTTTAGTGTGCTAGTATCTCAGCTTTGTAAAAGAAATCTTTTGTGTCAGAAAAGCTAAAATTACTTTTGTTGGTTTTGATTTAGTCCTTTGCTGCCTGTACTGGTCTGACTTTGCTGAATGAACAAAAATATTTAATGATAGTACTTTATATGTTCTTTTTACGTTATAGTGTCTGCGTTTTGACGTGGATCCCATCTCTCTGATGGCTTAGCTCTCTTGACTGAGATCAGTCTGCATAATGTAGTATGGAAGATACAGTCTGGGAAGGTAACCTTGTTCACAGAAAACGGGGAAAAACCTCAACAATTCAAATACTATGAGCCCATGAGATTCAACATTCATTATCATTTCTATGCTTTTTTAGATAATTTCAGTAAACAGAAATGGAATATATTGACCTTTCAAAATTTTTATTTTTCATTGTGTCTTGACAATGTCTCTTGTCCCAATATAAAAACATATCGTGAAACATTTGAAATGTCCAGTGGAATAAAAATTTGAATTAATTCTCTCTCATTTGACATTAGGTTTAGAAACAATTTAAATATTTGTCACTGCTTCTGTAATTCAAAACCCTTTTTTTTCTTAAAAGTTCTAAAATGTCACAAGAAATGTCACATTTGTTTTATTTTTACTGAAAATTGCACATAAGCACATCAAGGCACAGATATTTAGCTTTCATTAAATGTTCAAATCCAGCTTGTCATGAACTTGCATTTGTCACAGATGAGGTATATAGCTCCTAGGACAATTAAACAATTAAATTTAATTACCAGATTAAAGTATCTGGCCAATAGAGTAACTCTCTTGCTACAGTATGATGGATGTTCACCCACAAAACCCAAGGATGTCTGAAATCTGTCATAAAAAAATTTTAAAAAATTAAAAAAAAAAACCAGCCTGGAATGGCTTAAACTAATAGTGTCTTCCATGAGTATTTCCAAAATGGTCATAATCCATTTCACAAAGCTTCTGATATTTAATTGTATTACATTTTGTGGAAAATTACCCTGCTTAAGGACAACTTATTTCTAGATGCAAAGTGCATCACTGCAACTACAGGAGCTCTACTACTTCTTGAGGTACCAGCATTTACTGATCTGTACAGGTCATCAGATGTCTCTGTCTACTGCCTACACCATAACCGGTGAACAGGTTGATACATATGTAGCCCTTGAGTTATTGTATTTAACTAACTATATGCAGAGAAATTCTGTTCTCTTATGACTAGCTGCTGGGCTGCAATGGTTATGAGTATAATGTTCTGGATTTTATATTTTCTCAGCATATTTTTCAGCATCAAGAAATCAACATTCTCCACTCATTAGCTGTTTAACTTTCATGAAAAACATCAAAATCTTGTGGAGCCAGCCTGAGGTGGTGCAGGGAGTGGAGCGGGATTCAGGTGCATCCCCAGGGGCAGGTGAGGGTATTTGGGCCATCACGAGCCAAAATCTCAGCTGCACATGCAGTAGTCAACCCTGACTCGTGTCTGTTCCGTATTTATGAAGAAGTTCATCAACGCTCAGCTTGTGGTCATCCAGTGAGACTTCCTTTTTAAGCTCATCCATGTCCCTCTCTTTCTTCACCTTTTCCTTCAAGCCATGCTCTGATGTAGCAGTGGGCTCATACTTGTCTCTTCCAGCCCCTTTGCCCATGGTGCTGGGCGACAACGTGCGTGTCAAGCGACTGCGGGCGAGGAGCAGGGCTCAACAGCAGCACCATGTGTCCCAGCTGGCTGCAGGTGCAGAGCAATAGCAGCACCCCGGCTGCCATTCACTTTCTCCTTCTTCCTCCTCCTCCTCCTCCTCCTCAGCTCCCCTCTTCACCTCTCCCCCTGCCTGGCTCACTCCTTTCTGTGCCCGCAGCCACACACAGCTCCACTACTGACTACAAAAATGGTGTAGCACAGTCTGCAGCTCCACTCTGTTCTGTGTCCCAGACTTTCAGCAAGGTCAAGCCAACATTTACTGTCCAGATTACAAAGGTGATTTTTGTGGCTCTTATCCTAAATTGGACAAAGTCATCTCTGTTTGTTGCAAAGTTGAGCACAGAATTATCATTTTTATGGGTAAATCAACTTAGTTCAAAATTTCTTACTCTAAAAGTTTTGGGGGTTTATTAGATCTTGCAGAAATAGCATTGGAATATTAATCACCAAGCAAACTGATATTATTGTACAGTAGACATTTGTCAGTTTGATTTATCCTCCTCTTTAATCACTAGCAAGCACTTAAATCACTACTTAAATTTTCACTTTTGAACAGTGCCACTGGTCTTATACATGATAGCTTTAAAGCTGCAGGTTTTGAAACATCATGCATTTTTTCAAGTATGTGAGATTTGTTTCTCATTGAAATAAAGTGACAGACAACAAGCAAAATTATTACTATTGTTTCTTCAATTTCCTATTTTTTCTTATCTATTTATTATAGCAGATTCCAGAGACTTGGGG
>NW_009927102.1:0-3501 GCF_000696875.1 Nestor notabilis | reverse complement strand
GTGGGTGGGGGGGGGGAAGTGGAGGTTTAAAAGTACTCTTTAGTGGTCTCCACAGAGGAAAGTACAATATAGCTTGTATTTCCAATCAGTACTTAGTGCTTCTTTCGTCCTTGCCAATTGCTTTTAATATCTTGCGGAATTTTCACTGCAACGATTTAATTTTAGGAGACTTTTACTTCTTAGAATCATGGTAGTAGTTGTGAATCTTGAACACTTCTTTGGGAAAGTTTGATAAAAACTTCATACTCATTATGATTAATTTTAGAGCCCCTCCTCCATTTGTAAACAACATGAAGTAGAATCTACCATGGCTTTTAGTATAGATTTAACTTTCCTGTCTCTAGAGCATAATACTAATCCTTTTCCAATGTACTGTGTGAAGCTGAAAACAGCTTTTCTAAAACAGAAGGGAACAAGGACCAGAGATGGTTGCCATTCCTGGTCCACAAAGTCAGTAGATAAATCCCACTTCAGTCCAGTTCCAACTGCAATCTTCAAAATTGATGCACAGCCACTATGCATATGATTTTTCTAGTAACTATGTTGATTTAAGCATCTAATTTTTTTTTTTTTCTTTAAGGCACTAAAAACTGTAGCTTCAGTGTATGCTGAGATGCTGCTGTCTTGACAAAGCCAAGTAGTTAGTTGTTTATAACACTCAAAATTCTGTTAGGTATCTCCTCATCTTCACTACCCAGTATGTGAAGTTTTCAGAATATAAGTATGGGGTTGAAAAAATGCAATGGTTGCTATGGCTTTTCTTCTCAAAAGGAATTGGAAGCAATTGACATACCATGTTTGAATACTGACTATTAAAATTATTGGTCAGACTACTGGTCTGATTATTAAAGGAAAATACAAGATCCAAAGAGGATTTGAAAGTCTAGCTTTCACTGTCTTTGAGCGCCTTCACCATCAGAATTCAGTAGTCCGCTGTTTTTATGAAGAGGGTCTTAGTCTTTTTTATTAAATCTGTTCCACTCTAATTGGGAAAAAATGGTTTTGTGATAGATGTGTGTGCAAAGCATTAAAAGAATGTTTATGATTCTCTCATTGAATTCACCGGTTATTTTACATACTCTGCAAAGTCAATCTTTACAGCAAGAATACGAATTGAGGTCTTTTCCTTTTACTTACATGACCTGATCTTGAGAACAGAGAGCTGGTTTTACTTTGAATTTTCCTTATGACTGAATTATTTGATAATTCGTTCAAAATGTAAGATTTCTGAAGGAAAAGTAAGAGTAATCATTCAAAACTAATCTTCAGATTAATAGATAGAAAAATTTCTAATTACAGAAGAGCACTTTTCTCTTTTCATCCCATCCTGAATGGTAAAGAATTTGAACCATTTTCCAGCTCCTCATCTAACAATTATAATGAGTGAAAAGTCTAGCAATTTTTTTTCCACCTGTTTTAGAGATTGACCACTGCTTCTCTTTTCAGAGTAGAAACCTCAACTACATAATTATAGAAGAGGTATGAGAACTGTAAATCTGAACATCTTTTCCTTTAGTGGTACACAGCTCTTTCAGACAACTCAGAGGTAAGAATTAAAACAGTCTCCTTAGAGTTAGCAGTGCTTGGCTTGAAGCTTCCTATTGAGAATTACAGACACTTGAATTGAATTCATAGGTTTAACTCTTTTGCATATCGCATGGGATCTAAGTCTCTCGGAGTTCAGCACTGAAATGCTCAGTGTAATAACACTAAAATCTCTCTATACATCTAGGCCTGAGCTGTCAAACACAAGTTTTTCTAGCACAGTTTGCCAATAAAGATTGGCCTTTCCTTATGCATGATGAAAAGTCACTCCAAAAGCCAGGATATGATTATAAGATATAAGCAAATTTTTGGATAATCAGTTACAAAATCCGTATGTTTCCCTGCTTTTCTCCATCTGTAATTAGAAAGCAAGAAAGAAATGTGATTTTACTCCACTGCTTCCAAATGAAAGTTTTCAAAGTATTACACTGTTAAAAATCCAGTGTGGAAGTGACCCTTATGCTTTCTCATGACTCACAAGAAATATTTACTTTATGTAAAATTTCATGGAAATAATAGAGTTAGGTCTCAAAAAGGAAAGATAACTGCTTAGCAGGGAAAATATGCATCTTTTCACACAGTTCAAACAGCAGAGCAAGCAAACAGGTTCAAAGAGGAAAACTCCATTTAAATAGCAGGTTGACAGTGGTACTTTTTAGCCCTTTTCTAGGTATTTACTTTGTAGTTGTTAAGAAACTCCTGAACAGACACGATATATGAAATAAGGAAGCATTAAAGTTCAGTCTATCGTTGTGTTAAATACTTCCTTTACAGAAACTGAGTTGGATAATGGAGAGCCTTTAGCTTATATAAAGCACGAACCTGTCTCTGTCTACTATATATTTCAAGAAATATATACTATTTATTGGAATGTTGAACATAATAGTTCCAACCCATACAGCTTGCAATTAAATTCCTTTCCAACCTGCTTCATCATAATTCTAACTTTCTACCCACAGATTATTTTTAAAAGTATTTGGAAAGAGTAAACAATGGCTATGTGACTTCCATCAATCCTGGGAACTAAAGACATTGCTGGAAATAATTGTAAAGAAAATGGGACTTAACTTGCTTTCATTCCTTAGATCAGCAGAAACAGTAAAAACAATCTAACAGACTCGATGTTGCTAAAACCACTGTCTTCCAAAAACGTAGAAACTGAGAATCAGGAACATTAATTGCTGTAATCTTCCCATTAAAAAAGTGTGAATAAAAGAATCATTTTCTCAAATCATCTTCCAGGAACACTGAGAGTTATATCTGCAGTCTAGTTGCAGTACAGGTCAGATAAAATTGCCTGCACCTTAATTTGGGAAAATTACAGGGGCCTGGTACAAACGTGATAAATTGCAGTGGTTTTTGTCTTCATTCAGTCATTCTTTGGGGTTTTTTCTTTGAAAAGCAGGATTTACTGAGTCATTTAGTGCATTAACTGACTAAATTTCTACCATCAAGCCTAGAGATTGACAAACTGAAATTCAGTTTAAAAGTACACAAAGAGATACTGACATTAATAAAGGAAGCTTTTCATGCTCTTACACGCAGACAGCTATTTGACAGCAGCAGTCAATGGGATTGGATAGATATCTGTGCCTGGCAGTAGCTCCTAAATTGGATTTGTATCTAAGTGTTACATAATGGCTCATGTGCTTTTTTTAATGGTTTGTTTAATGACTGGTTTAGCTTTTCAACATATGGAAAAAGAAAATGATAAATTAATCTTTTGATAAACCTTTCTTTTCCTACATAGCAAGCACATAGAGTTTTAGACATCTCATGTCACTTTTCAAAAGGGTTGTAGCTAAGGAAATTATTTCTCCCTCAGCTAGTGTGGTGGTTTAAGCAGACAGGCAGTTGAACACCACACAGCCATGAGGATGATAAGGAGTCTAGAGCACCTCCCATATAAAGACAGGACTTGGGGCTGTTGGTTGATGAGAAACTTGACATGAGCAG